>NC_061072.1:7480603-7667290 GCF_021917145.1 Hypomesus transpacificus
ACCAGACAGGTGTGATAGGCCCACTGTCTGATGAGTACCTGATTACCATGGCTCCAGGTCAGTTTTTCTCTTTACACTTCTCTTAAGAGACTGAGGTGGCCCACTCTGTTTTAATCGCAGAGATGAAGTTTGGGGAAACTAGATAGCAGTTTATCTCATTACCTAGCTAACTTCTGCAAACAATAGCAAATGTATGGATTAACTAAATGTAATGTTTCATTGTAATGTCCCAGAGATACTGTAATTGTCATGTATAGTGAATGTGTCAGATACAGTAAACAAAAGTGAAATTTACCCTTTCAACTCTTCGTGCTGTCATCCTGAAAAAGTGAAATAAAAAAGGATGGAATTGTCGGAAATGTAAACACGGTGACGTGTATCTAACGCTACGTCTGACTCGCTTAACATTTGACTCCAGCCCTCAACACCGACTCTTGTGTCTGAGGAACACTGTATTTCGTGCTTTGTAACACGATACATTTTGACGTGTCTTGGCCCACAGATACCAAGCAGCTCCAGGGTTTGTGCTGTTTTCTTGCCTCTTCACACGCCCCCTGTTGTCATGGTGTTCTGAGCAGCGAGGAGTCGAGACCAGGGGGACCAAGGTGGCGACAACAGCAGGGGCATCAGGTCAGCTGACAGAGGCAAACAGACAGAGCTCCATTAAGGCCCAGGTAAAGCGCGGCCTGTCGGTCATCAATCACCCCCGGTCTGTTATGCAAAGTCCTAAGTGGGCCGTTTCTGTCAAAAATGTACAAGATGAACCAAACACAGTGCTTCCCGTCATTTATGCCTCAGTGTGAACGCCTTGTCATGGAGCTGTGTGCGTGCGTGTGCCTGCGCGTGTGTGTGTGGCGTGGGCGAAGTGGCGGGCACATGAAACTAAACAATATTAGAGATGATGACGGGGCGCTGTGGGCTAGATATCCCCTCTTCTGTTGCCTTGGTGCTGCCTGTAGAAGCATTGTGGGTCTCTAACAGGAGAGCAAAGGACGTCTAATGACCTCAGGTCACGCACTCACTGTTGAGGAGAATGATATCAAAACACACTGTCAAAGGGTCTTATCTAATGCTTCTGACAATGCCGGGGCTCCAGTGTACTCCTACACGCTGGTGACAACAGCTAGAAGAAATTACTTCACGAGAAAGAACCGCTGTGATGTGAAGCCACATCAGGTGCCTCCATGGCTTGTGTGCCATGTGCCATCCTTCCAACGGCCCTGTCGCGAGCTCTCAGGATGAGCTGTGTCTGATCACGACGACACCCACCCTTTATTCAGATCAGAACCGTCCAATGTTTCCAGTGGGTGAAGGTTGTATCACGGCCTGCGTCCACGGTGAGTCAGGAGGTTGATTACCACGACGACCACACAATCCGGATTCTGAATTAAAGATGGCGTCAATAAGCAGGTGAGAACCAGACTTGAACCAGTTTGTTAGCTGTGTGATTTACGATACGTGGAAAACCCAGTTGGACATCTGGGCAGAGTTGACACAACAAACCGGCTCCACCGAGCCCTCACGAAGCTTCTTCACATGCACCACATCCATTTATTTTCACTCAGTCACTCACTCATTCACTCACTCACTCACTCACTCACTCACTCACTCACTCACTCATATAAAAGTTTTTGAAGTTGTTTTCCTCATAATGGCATTGAGGCTCCCTGAGAAACCTGTCTGATGGTGAAGGTGGGGATTGATCACTTTAATTAACCATGTTTAAAACAGTGGGGAAGGCCTTTGCTTTGTGACTTACTCCCACACTGCTAAGATTCAGGCATCCGCCTACCCAATAATCTAATTTGGAAATGTATTAATTGCCTTTCAATGGCATTTTACATTTAATTTATGATTTTGTCAAAGTGAGTTATTTTGAAGCGAGCTACTGAAACATGAAATGTAGGCATCCCTCAATACTGACGGGCACAGCCATAAAGGGTTAGGACAGGGTTAGGACAGGGTTAGGACAGGGTTAGGACAGGGTTAGGACAGGGTTAGGTTAAGCGTTGGGATGTGGTTAGGGTTATGGACAGCATACTTATCCATATGATGTTTTCTGGCTGGTTCATCTTGTACCACAGCCTGCCTCTCATGCTTCGAGGTCACGCCCTCCTGAAATCAAGCATCCAGGATGTGGCTGCACACAAAAGAAGGTGAGAGAAGTGAGGTGTTTGCCAGATCTCTGTCACCACCAGGCTCACTCCCTCAAACTATTCCATCCTCCCCACAGCTGTTGGTTTTTTTCCTCTCGTTTTGGACCGGCCCTCCCCTCTGTTCACCTCTCTGACCAATGGCTGACCTTTCCCCCAGGCCTCCGCATCCCCACCCACGCCACACACAGGTAATCCCCTATCTCTGTTTGTAGGTTTGTATGTGGTACACTGCCTCATCCTGACCATTTGTGGCTTCAGTTTAATGATTCACAATGTCTTTGTGTGGGCTTGATTCCTGCTGATAAAATCACCATGTTACCTGTATGGACAGCTGCCTTTCCTGCTCCACGCATTAGTCAGGTAGCAGAACAATAAAATCACTGGGACATGTCCTAGAATGACAAACAGAAAGGAAAGTGGGTTTCACTGTTCTTGCTCTCTCTCTCTCTCTCTCTCTCTCTCTCACTCTCTCTCTCTCTCTCTCTCTCTCTGTCTCTCTCTCTCTGTATCTCTCTCTATTTCTGTATCTTTTTTCTGTCAGTCTCCGGATACAAATCACGTATGCTTGCGTGTCAGCGATCTAATCCTGCTTTTGGATGGTAATTTGTTAACAAAAAAAACAAAGAAACCTGATTGATTACCCAGAGACACTGGATCTTACATATCCGCTACACAAATGTGTATGACCTTTGAAGGGGGGAGCCTTTTGAAGATTGGAAGCTATTGCAACCAGAGATATCCTTCTAATTTACCGGGCATGTAATATACCGTTCCACAACACATTGTAGAGAGTGTTGTGGAACACACTTCTGTTGTGCCCTTTGGCACATCTAATTTACATTTTAGTCATTTAGCAGACGCTCTTATCCAGAGCGACTTACAGTAAGTACAGGGACATTCCCCCCGAGGCAAGTAGGGGTGAAGTGCCTTGCCCAAGGACACAACGTCATTTGGCTTGGCTCGGAATCGATCCGGCAACCTTCTGATTACTAGTCCGACTCCCTCACCGCTCAGCCATCTGACTCCCTATTTATATATATAAGTCAGTGACCTTGTCACATGTCACATCTTTGAAACAACAACACCAGTCAGGATGCAGGTATGTCGTGAGAGAAGCTGTGACCCCGGTGAGGAAAGGTCAGCAGAAGAAGGCATCTGGAGAACCTCTCAGTCTGACACCCAGGTGCCAGTCAGAAGGAGGCCAGCATCCAGAGAGGTGTGGCCACGCCAAGGACCACTCCCACGGCTGCTCCAATCAGACTTTCTGTCTTTCAGAGGGGATCCATCAGTGGTCCACAGGTGCAGTCTGACAGGCTGGTAGGGCTTGAGCCTGTGTCAGGGCAGCGTTGTGCTCATAGCACAGCAACACGTCGACATGTAACCCTCCCCAGTGACCCACCGGAGGAAGCTGCACGTATCGGCCGTGACTCAGCTGTCGGAGGACAGGCGAACGTCGTCACGAGACACCACGCGGAGATCAAGGCTGATCCCATTTATGGTTGAAACCCGAATCTGTCATAACACACGTCTAGCAAGAGGACGTGTCTTGTGTCAGGCAGGGAGAGCGGGAAAGAAAGTGAGACCAGGAAATCACAGCGGTGCGAAGATGGGGACGGACCCAGAGTCAGGCGGCAGCTTTCCACCTGGTCCTCTAAGCACCATGGAAAGTCTGACTGGTCGATGGCCCTCTGCAACAGTCTCATGTGGTGGAATGTTGTGAGTCACTGCGGGCTAACTCCTATGTGCTCCCCAGGGCCATCACCTCCAGACTAGGCCTGTATCTATAGCACACACCCTGCCTGTAGGAAACTTTCATGGCGTCTTGATTCCACTGATATTCCTCCTCCCTGGGTGGATGAACGATTCAGATACTGTATGTCAACTTTCCCTTGGCAGGGACATGAATGCAAAGAAGCTGATCACGGAGTGTGACAGTGCAGATGGAGTATCATTAAATCCTATAAGTATATCGTAAAAAAATCCTTGTCTCTGAACGTGCTATGGTAGCACATTGGCCAGCGACTACACAATTACATAAACATGACAATACACCGTTGATGATGGAAAAGGCCTGGTCGATTGTTGAAAACATTCCTGGTATGCCCGACTCTCCTTTTTTGTCCTGGCCAGGCACCCATACTCCCCCTTAGTTCTCTGATCCCAGCTGTTTAGTGTCCCTTTCAGCACTGCTGGTGTGACGGGAGTGGGATTAAAGGACAGACAGTCCATTCAGTTCATCAGCAGCAACACCAAAGAAGTGACATCATAATGTAAAGGGAGCCCTCACTGCGGTGTTTCGGGTCAAAGGAACAATAAGATCGTCCTCCATGTAAAAAACACATAAACAAACTTTCCAGTCAATTAAGCCTTCAGAATGTAATCCTGTGTCTTGTAAGAACAGTGGCTGAAAGCCCTATAGAAGACTGTCTTTGTGGTGAGTGGTCATAAAATCATCAATCATCCCAACGCAGTTATGGCAGGCATGACGTTATGGCAGCACAGTATTTGTGGCATGCATGTTGTGCAATATCCATGTGGCTTCACTGAGCTATTCAAAATATGATTTATTTGTGTATGGTAGCAGGTGTTTCTGCCTTTCAAGTATTTGGATTTGAAACATAAAATTAAATATATTTACATTCATCAAACATCCCCCGACTTAACAACATTGTGCCAAACACAGCGACTCATCAGAGTGTGTTATTCTGAACACCTAGCTTAACGTAGCCTTTCCAGTACCTGTGTTTGCACCTCTACATCTGTCTGCCTAGTTTCAACATTCCTCCGTTGAGTAGAACTCCTGTGTTCAGCGTAGAACTCCTGTGTTCAGCGTAGAACCCCTGTGTTCAGCGTAGAACCCCTGTATTCATTGAGAACCCCTGTGTTCAGTGTAGAACCCCTGTGTTCAGCGTAGAACCCCTGTATTCATTGAGAACCCCTGTGTTCAGCGTAGAACCCCTGTATTCAGCGTTGAATCCCTGTGTTCAGCGTAGATGGCAACGGTAGGCACACATTCTTTTGTTGCTGCCAATATTCTGTTGACACAGTGTCCTTCTGTTAAAACTGCACACAATTCCACTGTAGAAATGTGTTACTTGTGACACATTCTCTGTAGGGCTGCAGCAAGTTGCATGTGGACAGTAACACGGGGCCTCATGCTTAGAAGTGGTGCTGCCTTGTCAAAAGATGACTTCATTACATTAGAGATAATAACATAAAATTGTCCCAAGATAGAGCAACCGTATTATATACCATTGTAACCATGTCATTTTCCATATGAAAAACTCATACAATATGATGGAAATGATGGAGACTGTGGTGCAAAGGTTACTTCAGCACTCAAGCTTGTTGTTACTGTGTGTCATGATCTAAAAATAGACTTAGTGAGGGCAAAATTGAATTAACCAAAGGATCTAGAGATGTAATGATGATGATAATGACGAGACATGCTTCCTAATTGGCTGTTATTGTTTACAGTTATCGTCAGGAGGGAGACAGCTCCGTCTTTATTCAGACCGCCAGGCTCTCGCCCAAGACACCGACTGGTCACTCCCTCCGAGGCGTTGTCGTGGCGTCGTGGTGTTCTGCATGTGACCGTGGTAACGACTGGTCACTCCCTCCGAGGCGTTGTCATGGCGTCGTGGTGTTCTGCATGTGACCGTGGTAACGACCGTTCTCCCACCGCATCCTATAGCTCTCCCTTTTCAACTGTTTGCCCTGGCTGCCTCGCAATACTGGAGTTAGAATTGGTTCTTGGGTGGTTAACCAATCCTGAAGGATGATGATGATGATGGTAATGACATCATCGTTGTATTTACATTTTATTTATCCAGGCAACATGATTGGATTCGTTTGGGGTACTTATTGGGCTCTGAGATTAGACTGGTGATGAAAGGTGGGTGGTGAGCATTTTTTGAGCCCTGTGCATTAACCCTGCACAGTTCTACACTAAAATAAAGCAGTTTCTCTAGTGTCATTCATAAATAGTTTTTTTTTCCCATTCAAAACAGAGTGCAGAGAATAATAACATGAATGAGACACAGAACACTGACGTACTCTAAATACAGAATCAAACTGCTGGTCTTGTTCAGTCTATGGGAGGCTTCTACCTTGTATTAGAAACTGCGAGTGGCAGCTCGGATCTAAGACGGATTTGAGAGACCGCAGATAGAGTGCGGCTAGTTTGGTTTGTTATATGTTTTAGATCTATTCACTTGTATTATTGTTTTTGTCGATTTTATGTAAAGAACTTTGAGCTGCAATTCTTGTATGAAAAGTGCTATATAAATAAAGTCTTCCTTCCTTACTTACTTACTTACTTTTGAATAATGACTCTGCTCAATGCTCTCAGGACTGTGAGCAGTTTGGAGGCCTCAAGTGCTCTTTCCAGATCTGCCTACTGGATTGGCTTGTTAAAAAATTCTGTACTGTCCATTGGGTCTCATGTTGCTCTAGCAACTATTTGAATATTTAAATATTACTCATCTGATGATACACAATCTGATATTAAAAGGTAACAAACTATGAAAAAGAAATGTATAAATAAATAAAGAAGACAAAAATAACAGACTGTGTATAAAACCAGATATTCAAACCTACTACATTGACAATAAATCCCTGGTTATTTAACATAGGCTACTTTGATTTCTATTACTTAGCACGCGGAGGGCAAAGGGGAACATCTGTTGTCACTCGGCCTTCCTGAAACCTTCATATGTCTGTAACAGTCGATTTCTGGAAGCATGATGAGCTTTGCAAACAGCCCACATTGCTTCATATTTTCTTTGCCTCCGTCCCTGTGGAGGTGATGAGCTGTCTTATCCAAGGCCAGGGGCTATAAATGTTAGCAGACCCTTTGTCGCGGGTTAAGCCCTTCTGCTGGGGTTCAGGTTGCTGGCCAGCAGCAGTCTCCCCTGGATATAAACCCCTGTTAACCCACATCAAGCCGTCGTTATCAAGGTTACGCTTCCCTGGTGGGCCGGGATGCGGTTCTCCGAGCCAAGACGATTTAGCTCCCAAAAACATAGATGAGAAATTCCGATGTGTTTCATCATCTTCAAGTGTCACTTTTGCCTTCTCAGTTCACCTGTCTGATCGGTCAGTCGGGACGGAAAGTCTAAAAGCGCGTAGCCCACCGAACACTGTTAGCGTCACATGCGTGATCGTTCCAAAGTGGGCGAGATTCAAACATTCCAACTGAATATTTTCCGATTGACAAAAACTATTCAACAAACACTTTAGTATGGCTTCAGAATGTCATAGCATTGCAATGAGCTACTTACCAGAGCCAGGAAGTGAAAGTAATCAAAGAAGCTTCTGGTAAACCAGGTGGTTTACAGGAAATCTTCAACATATAATCCAAGCCATTCTCCTCACCTGTTGAAACTGGTTTCCTTCTCTGCAGGTGAAGATGGAGTTGTGAACAGTAGTCATGTGTGCATCAGGAGAAAGTCCCAAGTTAGATATGATGTTTGTTTGTGATTGTATAAGTTTGGCACATTGTTGTTGTTTTAGTTCAGTCCTGTATATGTCCTTCAGAGGCAATTACCCCTTTAAACCTACCAGTGTTAGGTTAGTTATGGTATGTTTTCCTTTGTTAGTTTGTGTATTTTCATTCTCACCACTTGTGCTCTATATATTAAGGCCACAAATACACTGATTCCAAAACAATTATTTTTCTACACCAAGGTTCATCACCTACAGCACCTTTAAAATCATTAAGTGTGTTTGCAGAGAGGTTTCGACAGAATTTGTCGGAAAGTCTAAAACTTTAAACTTATGTTGAAAAAATGTTTCTCCGGACTTTCACTTTCATTTACCTTGTTCAACCTTTATGAAAAAGGTGTGGTGGCATACTGATTACAACACAGATGAGCAGTTTCACTGAACATCCTTTCTCCGCAAGACTGGATTAACTGGATACATTAATCTTTGATTCTTTTTAGAGCCAGAAAGTAAAAGTATTTAAAGAAACTTCTGGCAAACCAGGAGGTTTACAGGAAATCTTCAACATATAATTAACTATTTAACCGTACATGTTTGAAGACTAGAGTGTGCAGTGCACCTCTTTCCTCTTACATCCCAAGATGCACCTCCTTCCTCAGCACTGGACCACTAGCTGATTAGCCATCCTCCTCACCTGTTGAGACTGACCATCCATCCCCCTTACTCACCTGTTGAGACTGGTTAGCCATCATCCGCTTAGTACGCAGCAAAATGTTGGTTGACCCCACCAAGTCTCATTCCAAGGTTTTTTGAAAAGTTGGCAGCCCTGTTAATGTAGAAATTTAAACACCACCGATTTTTGGGGGTTTTGAATTCACCTCTTTAAAATTTAAGTATTAATTTATTTCAATGTAATCCCCCCCCCCCTAAATATAAAATATAAAAATGTAAAAACAAAATTCAGGCTGCTCATATTCGAATTGTGAAATTCTGATTGCAACATTAGGGACACCAAGGTATTTCTTCTTATACTGGACCTCTCTGAATTCTTTGGTTAAAAAATTGGGGATCTTAATTTCACCATTTGAATTTGAGCAGCCTGAATTGTGTTCTATTAGGATGTTTATTTTTTGTAGGGGGGGGGGGTCAGAATTTTACTGTTTGAATTTGAGCAACCTGAATTTCCGAACCTTGAATTTTTGGATCTGAATTTTTTCTACATTGAAATAAATTCATATTTCAATCTTAAAGAGGTGAATTCAAAACCATCAAAATTGGCGGTGAATAAAAATTTCAATACATTCAATGCCTTTTAACATTCAAATCATTATGTCATTGATTGTCACTGATCAAAGCTACAATTTCCAAACTTTTTTTACGCTGGGGGGACAGTTGGAAATATTTGGAACTCACTCTTTAATGGTTCAATGTTGAAACTGTGTTTTTCTTTTTGTTTTATGTAGCCTACAGTGTGCAGCCTGGGGATGGTTCCTGGTAGCAGATGCAGAGAGCAGACTCCTCTTTAGGGAATATGATTCAGCTGGTCAACCAAGCATGAGATGTAATCAAAATAAATTAAGCCGGAACATTAATTATTTAAGATGTGATGTAATCGTATCCCTTTTTTTTTTTTTTTTCCTACTTTGGCCCATTTCGAGTGGAAAGGTGCACCTGACCAGGCTGTTGGATAAAAATGTGAATAATTAAAAATATCAAACCATAATGGTTGCCTACATGCTACTTTTGAAGTTATTCAAATACATTTTAATTTCAGCATGCTACATATAATACAATATATTTTACATGGCTAAACTGTTCAGTACATGATCAGGACTGCAACACTCTTTGCAGTTCTTTCAACTACTTGTAAAGTGCTACTGTAAAGTGCTACTGTAAAGTGCTACTGTAAAGTACATCTGTAAAGTACATCTGTAAAAACGAACATCTTTCAAAATGACATCCAGGAGACTGAACGGCTGGTCTCTGGTTATGTTCTGGGACTCACCATCCAGAGCAGCTGGACAACTCTACCTTCTTACAGGGTGAAAAGAGACAAGCAGCCTATACTGTGCCTTCCCCTGTGCCTTGTGCCAGCATATGAACGCCAAATAACGCATAGCAAACACTCATCTACCCTGGGAAGTGAAGCTAAATTAGATTAAGTACTACTGGACACGACAAGGGATCCTAGAAGATTAGATTTTTCAACAACAATGTTTAGTTGATGGAAGAGTCTTATGTCTTGTCCAGTGACGAGAGGGTGAGACTCTGAAGGTGACAGGTTCTGGCAGGGCATCAAAGTGGAGGCAGAGGGTAATTGGCAAAGCTTCAAAGTCAGGACAGAGCTGAAGCAGCATGTCTCTTTAGCCCTCCGGACGATCAGGCCTTGTCTGCATCGCCCAGCTCGTCTGAACGGATGAGCGCTGCGAAACCAAACGGTCACAGGGAAGAATTAGTGTGAGCAGGACATTTGGAATCAGGATCAAATAATAATAATAAGCACATTTATTTAAACTGATTTTGGATTCGTACAGTCCAAAAGAAAAAATACGCTGCTGGTTAGGTCTTGAGCTGAGAGATGTTTTCATGTTATCACCCAGATGGGGGGAGCACCTTATCAAAAGGCCTCCTTTGATCCGTCCAGGCCCCACTGAGAGGGGTTTGTCTGGCAGGGCAGGGGTCCGTGTGAAGCCGGAAGACATCCCTCCAGAGACAGACCAAACACACGGGGATCACAGGTCTGCTAGAGAGCTGGGTCTGTCTGAGAGTCAAGTTCCCAGAAGGTTCACGACAAAAGGTGTTTTTCACAGTTTTCCTGTGATAGTTTCGAACACAGATTGTTTTGTGTTACCGCCGCACGATTTTAGCTTTGCATTGTTGTTCCACTCATAGCATTGGACACAACAGCCTACTACAAGAAATCAACTGCAGAGCAGAGTTCAACATACTGAGTAAGGATTCCAAAAATATGAAAGTTGTGGTATTTTATAAATTTAAGGTTTAAACCTAAGCACAGAAAGTTAGTCCACTGTTTCCTTTCGGAAGTTTGTTTCACTCATATACAACCTTTTTATTGTTTTCATAAACAAAGGAGAGCGACGTATCACAATAGCGTCATAGTGGCTCACCTAGCCAAGGCCTCTGTACGGTCCTTAACAATGTGCCACTATTCTTCCTTTCGAACAGGAAGTAGCCTCAATGTGCCTTTCCTGGTCACCACTTTTCAATTAATAATTCAATAAATAAATGGAATATTAAATGGTGTGACCGGATAAGGTGAAGTCCTTATTCTTGGCTTTCCCACCCAAGCCCCCTCCGCCGTCTTTCCGTCGCTTGATGGTACAAGATGATACCCTTCTTTTCTGTTTTGCTGGGGCTTTACTGTACTGTACTTAAACCTCTTAACTACTGATTTATAATGACCGCCAAAAGTTATGGTCGCATGAGCTCAGAACGCTGACCGTCATTTACGGCACTTCAGCAAACACCTTTGTGTACTGAGTCACTTTTAAATACTGGACTTGGACTGTATATTTTAAGTCGTGATTTAGTAAGAAATTAAAGCAAGCTTAATGCACTAAAAGTAACAAAAAGAAAGTATGCGATTTGAGCCGCGGGGATAAAGTATCACATTCGGTGCTATGAGTCCTTTCCAGAAGTTGATATTAGTGTCAGTCTTCCCTAACTGTAAACTGAGGAATTTTCCACTGAGCTGGGTTCAAGTCAAGTTTTTCTCCAACTTCTCAATCTTCTCTAAAACAGAAGTGGAGAGATGATGGGCTGGAAGCGGAAGGCCACTGTCACCTTCATCCTCAGTAAAAAATATTTCCACATCCTCCCCCAATCTGTTTTCACTCAACATGACACGGCAAGAGAATTACACGGTTAATAAATGTTGTCGGAATTCATCACCCTTTTTCACAATGACACAAATGTGTTGTCTGGGAGATGTAGTCTTTGGGACAGATTAAAGACATTTAACGACAACTTGTGATACGGGGGAGAAGGCCCGAACAACAGGAGGACAGTAACAGATAGGGCAGGAGATGGATTAGCTGTTCTGTGTGTGTCCAAAGAGCAAAAGGAAAAAAATCTAATCCCTACTGTTGTAAGACAAGGTAGGCTGTTTAGTGTCACAGGCACAGCCGTGGCTACAGCAGGCAGGTCTGACGCACAAGAACAGGGGCGCATTCAAAACACACTGGCAGCAGGGGGCATTCAAAACACACTGGCTTGGAGCTGCCCACTGCAGGGCCAGGTTGTCCCACTGCAGGGCCAGGTTGTCTCACTGCAGGCCAGGTTGTCCCACTGCAGGGCCAGGTTGTCCCACTGCAGGACAGGTTGTCCCACTGCAGGGCCAGGTTGTCCCACTGCAGGCCAGGTTGTCCCACTGCAGGGCCAGGGCCAGGTTGTCCCACTGCAGGGCCAGGTTGTCCCACTGCAGGCCAGGTTGTCCCACTGCAGGCCAGGTTGTCCCACTGCAGGGCCAGGGCCAGGTTGTCCCACTGCAGGGCCAGGTTGTCCCACTGCAGGCCAGGTTGTCCCACTGCAGGGCCAGGCCAGGTTGTCCCACTGCAGGCCAGGTTGTCCCACTGCAGGGCCAGGTTGTCCCACTGCAGGGCCAGGCCAGGTTGTCCCACTGCAGGCCAGGTTGTCCCACTGCAGGGCCAGGCCAGGTTGTCCCACTGCAGGCCAGGTTGTCCCACTGCAGGCCAGGTTGTCCCACTGCAGGCCAGGCCAGGTTGTCCCACTGCTGGGCCAGGCCAGGTTCTGTTCTTGTTAGTGTTTGGTTTGGGCGTCGGTGAGGATTTCTCCTAAATCTGTCGCAAACAGGCTGTGTGGCTTAACCAACGTTCACCAGTGGAAAAAAAAGAAACGAGCGGAAGCTTATCCAATCAGTGTATCTCGCAAGAGGAGGAAATCGCCTCTCCTATTGGACAAGGTTCATTGAGTTCTGTAGGTGAATTCATATTTGTATGTTTAGTTAGGTAACGATGACAACTGCATTTGATCATTCATTGAGGTTTTATTGAAAAAAGAACAATATAATATCATATACAATAATAACAATAATATTATTAATATAAAAATCTGTACATTCCATTGTTTTGCAGTACAAGTGGAAGACTCTGATACAAAATGACTGCAGGGGGGGGGGTCTATTTACAAAAGAAGAACCTCTAAACCCTAAAGGCTTTCCATCGTTGTGTAGAGACAGAAAATAGTGTTGTTGTTTTATCATGATGCAAACTCGAGGTTTGAAAAACAGGGTTACAGTACTTCTGGTTTTAGACTGGTTTTAGACTAATAATGTTGATAACAAGGATGGCAACCTATGTTCTGGATATTAGGTGTACATGCATGAACAACAAAGACAGTGAAAATGGAAAGATGTACATTTAGTCGTCTCCTGATTGAAAGAGCCCAGGAAAACTGGCAGGATTCTGCTGAACTGCATAGTCGTCATGTTAATTTAAGCATTTAGAATGAGTGACTATTGTAACACTGTTCTTCTGAGATTAAGGATTATAATGTTTTAATTGGATGCTCTTGAACTAACAATATCCTGTCGAGACTTCATTTGAGTCTTTAGATGCAAGAACTACAAATCCGTCAAGATGATTGTTTAGGACAATTGATAAGCACCGTCTATTTCACCTCATAACTGTTTTAACTGTTTGTGGCATCGTGTGGCTGACTCAGACTTTGCATGTTTCTATTGACGATGACAAAGGCTTCGTATCGAGGGGCTCAAAGGTAATAAAATGTGAACAACTAGTTGAAAAATATTCTTTTTACTTAGAAATTATTTACGCATATCAGTCTTACAAGTGAAAAAAAAACACTTTTTAACTATAATAATAATACTCTTTGGCTTTTGTTGTCAAACCCTATAAAATGCAACAACATAGCAGCACTTTTAAGAACATTCATATGCTCATTCTAGCCCACCACCACTCCTCCATTTTGTAGGCTTCAGTTATCCTCCGCTTCATTTCTATACTGATACGTCTACCCTGCTTAATTCCTTCACGTAAACAGGCTCGTTTCCATCAATTTGACCAGCAACTATTCTGTGGGATGAGATACGAGACAGAAAATAATCTATATGTTTTAGAAACATCGTTGCTCGCCTGATCAAAAAAATAGTTCCAATACATACAAAAATCTTCTGTCAAGAATGTTTCTTCTTTAGAACTCTGCCATGTGTGATGTCTGTCGAGAGACCAGCTCATAATCATTCATGCAGTGTACCATTTCTGCCTCAGACACATATTGATATAGCAAACAGCTAGTAAGAAAATCATATTTCACTATGCCATCACTAAGATGGCAACACCATCAGACAAAGATTTAAAAATGTGTTCAGTTACTTTTATAAAGAACCAGTCATTCCTTGTATAAGTACTATTTCAGTTTGGAAAATTATTTTTGTTTCTGAAAGGGATTCATGGATGAAACATCCAATAACTTTAAAAGGACCTTTTACAAACGTATGCCCAATTAATGTGCAAATTAGCTAAATGTTTCTGTTTTAGAGCAAATCTAGTTCTCGATGAGTATCCTTGCATATTTGCCCGTGTTTCCCTACGTGTAAAAGCAGAGCTCCTGCACCTTCCAACATTTAAGAAAGACTGTTGAAGCATCAAAAACACCTTCATAACAAACCCTCGTGTACATCGTTAACTGGGCCAATCAACAGACAAATCCCTGACATTTTCAAGTCATCTAAACCCCCCCCCCCTTTCCTAATGTGACATGGTATGCTCCAGTCAATGGACACAAAATACGTCTTTTGTGGGAGACTTTTCCTCCTATGCACACACTTTCAGCGTGCTAAGATTTTGTCATACTGAGAACTTCCCGTTACATGCGTTCCCCAGTCCTAGCCCCTTCCCACAGCCGTACCATCAGCGGGAACCTGTCCTTCACCCAAGGCCCAGCTCGTGTCAATGTGCCTTTTAGAGCAGGTCGTTAAGGAGGATCTCATATGCGAGGTCTCCACCAGTCATATCTCAGATTCTCGCCTCAGAGGACGCGACTCTAGCGGCACCGTGGCCTGGCTGTGGTCAGTGTCTGAAACATTGTCCGTCTGAGTTCCGTCCGGGCCCACACTCCCCCCGTTCCCCTCGTCTGTGTCCTCCTTGCTCGCGAGCGCCACCTCGTTCTCGTAGCAGAAGGAGTTAGAGTTGGATAGGATGTATTTTTTCTCCGCGAGGTCTCTGGCACAGCACAGCGGGGTGCTCGGCACCTCATATGTCGTATGAAAGCGAGAGTAGTCCACCTTGTAGTAGTTCTTCTCCTCGAAGAGCACAGGCTCAAAGCGGTGGCCCCAGAGGATCTCAGAGGCCAGGTAGGAGCTGCGGCACTGGGTGGTCATGGCCGTGGCCTCCACCATGCCCTCCAGGATGACCACAATCTCAAACTCTGAGGTCTCCAGCTCCTGCTTGCTCATGTCATAGAAGGGACTGTCCTCGTCGATCTCGTGGACGATGGTGATGGGCGACACCAGGAAGATGCGGTCGACCCCGCTGTCGAAGCCCACGTCGATGTCCATCTGGTCCAGGGGGATGAACTCCCCCTCCGCCGTGGTGCGGGACTTGAGGAGCTGAGCCCTGACGTGGGCCTCCACCAGGTGGCTCTTCCTCAGGTTCCCCACGCGCCACATCAAGCACAGCTTGTTGTCTCTCATGGCCACCGTGGCGTTGTGGCTAAACACCAGTGTCTCGTTCCTCTTCTTGGGCTTGGCCATCTTGGCCATGACGGCGCCGATGATGAAGGCGTCGATGATGCAGCCCACGATGCTCTGGAAGACCACCATGAAGACGGCGACTGGGCACTCGTCCGTCACGTATCGGTAGCCGTAGCCGATTGTCGTTTGCGTCTCGATGGAGAAGAGAAAAGCCGCGGTGAAGCTACTGACGTTGGAGACACACTTCTGGCTGCTGTTTTCTAAATCCCCGTGAAAGATGGCGACCAACCAGAAGACGCAGCCGAAAAACAGCCACGACAGGAGGAAGGCCAGGCAGAAAATAACAAACATCCACCGCCAACGGATGTCCACGCAGGTGGTGAAGAGGTCGGCCAAATAGCGCTGGCCTTTCTCGCTCACGTTGATGAAATGCACATTGCAGTGACCATCCTTCTTGACAAACCGGCTCTGAATCTGGCGCCGCGTGTGCACCTTGCCCTTGCCGTTCCCGTAGCCGTTGGGTACCGCCATGGTGGCTAACTTCATTCCGTCCTCCTCGGATGATACAATGCTGTAGCGGTCAGCGCGCACACTTCCCATCACCTCTGTCTGGGAGGGCTGTGCTGCTTCTGCTCTGGAAAACAGTCTGAGTTTCTGGAAGAAGCGTTGGAGAAACAGTTTTGAAACGCTTACGGGGGTCCGACTCAAGCAAGAAATGGTGTCGAAGGAAGGGTGGACAGATGAGGTGCCTCTTGGGGTGTCCTTGGTGGCCCCTAGCTCGACTCGGACCAGGGAGACGTCTGTTGAGCTGAGGACGAGCTGGTCAATCCTCTCTCATCGGACAGCAGGACCGCATCAATTATATATGCTAGGGAGAAGATGGCAGAGAGAAAGTTTGTTAGGCTTAGTAGCTATTACGAACTTTAGCTCTATACTCCTTAGAGAGTCCCTTTGTAGCTTGTAAAGACCCCTTGGAAGGTGCTTTTTCATCCAAACTCCTAAGATTGTAAATGATTACTCATGATTCATTTCTCTGCAGTGTGTGTAGACTGAGAAACAATTTTTATACTCTATGGACAAGGGCAAGTAAAAGCCTGAATTCTTGTGCCAACAATATTTCTTTCAGTTATGACAAAATAACCGTGCTATTGAACCATAATTTGACCTTTACACTCTCATTGAGAAGGAGTACAGAGTAATTTGAGTAAGGTCCCATTGATTGTCATTTTACAAAGCAAGCTTGTTTTTGTTGGCAGTAGGATGTTGACAAGATAATTTCTTGTTGGACTGTGGGTTACAGCATGTCAATGGGATCCCATGAACCTTTTGTTAGGACTTTGTTTCAGTTTCTGAACCTCTGTTGCAGCAAAAAAAAATGTCTTGAAGAAACGCAATGACAGGTGTGAATAATTGACTAGATCAAACTTGATGATAAAACTTTTATCAGGATGTCTCTATTGCACCTTAGTGTTACAACAATCTATTCGTCCCAATGTCATACAGCATGCATTATTCCTTCTGCCTTTCTGCTCAAGCAGTGGTGCATTACTAATGCTCATTGTCTACTTAGCTATTAACAGGCCCTGAATAATGCAATGTTTTGCTTGACTGTGTAAGTAAACACCTCACTCTATCGGACTGATTCTTTGTTTACTTTAAACTAGGCGTCTGTAAACTTTTTTAACTTGGATTTTTTGTTGAGCTCATTTAGCTTTTTACATTGTATTTCTTTGGGTGGTCAGCGCCACAGAAATATGAGTAACTCCTTTCCTCTTTGTCCTTATTTACCAATGCTGGAGCTGAGTGCTGAACAGAGACCATGTCGATACAACACAGCACACACATTTACAGATTCCTCACATTGGGTCTGCCACAATAGAAAGCTTAGAGGATGGAGTGTCTGCTTGCAGCACTCAGCACTCATGAATATCAAATGTAAAAGCTCATTTCTTGTCTGTGGGTGCACTGCGTAGCTTGTTGACTCCCAGAGAGTCCACTACAGGGACACCATCTTCCCTCGGCAGCATAATGTGCATCCCGGGAGGATTCTGAGCCACAACTGAAACACCGCTCATTAAACCCTGTCTGTTGTACATGTTCTAGACCTTGCTGTCCTGGCAACAGAACTATGCTACGAATCAAAATCACAGAATCATTTGGAGAGATTTGGTAGCAGGCTTAGTGTTCAACACCAGGGTGGGAGTTACTCATGAGAAATGGATGGCTGCTCCTTGAAATATGTAAATGTGTAAACAGTCCTCACGCTAAACATGTTTCATATGGAGCTATGATTCTGCTTGTAGTGAGGTTCATGTGCAGCCATTTCTTTAAATGTCTTTAAAGTTGATGAGATTGCTCTTTTAGGTTGAACATGTGGTGGTATGGTAAAGTAGATGGTATGTTTACTGGGAGTGAGGTATAATGACTATGTTACCACATTTCAGACTCTGTTCCTGTCACTTATGAATACTTATATAAATGCCAATTGTCTTTGTTGATTTAGCTATTTTGCAAAGAGGTCACTGGTGGAAATTATTACCTAAATACAAAGCTACAGATTTTTTTTTTAATCTCAACAATAATGTATTTTTTAAATGTCATTTTAGGATCAAGAAACTTTAGTTAGAAGAAAAATGGAGGGAAAGTGTTGCTTTGAGTTTATTGGTCCCAGCAGTTACAATAGTGTTTCTGGAAAATGCATATCCTAAATCATTTTTCCAAATTTCACACGTCAATACATTCAGGGACGATATTTAAAATGAAAATTTCTCTCCAGAATAGACAATAGAATGTTGTGCGTAAAATAATCTAACTACTACAAATTTGTCTTGTCGTCAACCTTCACTGGGAAAATTATTGTTAAAATATTTTATAATTTTTAAAGATTTGTATTGGTGTATGTTACCAAGAGAAAAGTAATTGCCAGATTTAAAGCTGAAGTCAAATACGCACCAGATGCCAGCGACAAATGTGAACAGGTGCGGTCGAGTCACTGATGCAATCTCTCATTGCAAATGTTCACTATTTAAAAGTGAAAATAAGTCATTAACTGGACGTGTATATTACTGTGTAACTTTTTGCATTGCTATTTATGACTATGGTGTCAAAACAATAATACGGTGATGTAAGGCAGTCATTTCGTGCTATGGTCGTTGTCATCTGTTTTTCAACTGTTCAACATCCATTCAGTGCGCGCAGCGCTCTCGTGTCTTCGTGTCATACGTACGTATCATGCCAAATAAACAAAGCTAAACGTCTGTCTATGCATACCCAATGTAATTTTTAACACGATACTTGCAACATATGCCACTAGATTTCTTGGAGTATCCTCAATTGTTGAAAGTATTAACTTTTTCAATTTAGGAAGTATGAAGTGTCTAATATGTACCTGTTGCTCATTTGTAGAGGTAGTTGGTTGATATATTATATTCCAGAAGACAGGTCCTCCGCTATCCACTCGTTCCTACTCGTTTTCTACTCGTTACTCGAAGAAGGATGATGTATTTTGTATTTTATTACAGCGAGAACTGAAATCACCTCATGCCACCAAATTGACCGGTCTTGATAATGTGCTTAGCAAATAGTTCCCCAAGCAATTTAAATAGTACACCAGGTGCCCCGCCTCCGACTCGCGTACCAGCCAATCGGGAAGAGAGAGCCAAACGGTCTGATAAAGACAACTGATAAACTCTACTGAATAAAATCAGAAGTAGCATTTCAGAGACCTCCGGTGTAACAGACGAGTTGCTCGTGCAGTTTGAAGAACAGCACGCGCAAAACACAGGTCAAATAATTGAATAGTGCTGGTTGTAGTTGAGGAAATATTTTTCTTTTAAGCTTAGTAGACTATTAATTATAAATATTTCTCAGTTTGTATTTGCAAACTGACTGGTTCGACAACTGTTTGAAACTACTTAAGAACAGCTCATTTTTAATCTTTTCAGTAGTTGTGTAAGTCACTAACTGTTGCAGGCGAAGAGCCCATTCACCCACCCTTGAACAGCATCCCAGTTTTCACTGGCAGACTTCGGCAGCTAATCTCTCAAGAATAATTCACTCCCATGTGACAGACCTGAAGATACCGTACTGCCATAACAGTTTAGTTTCATTTGATGTCGCGGATGTCTGTAAACACACCAATACTGTACATCATGTATGACACCCATATGGTAAACATCAAACCTTAAGGCAGTGGGTTTAGATTAGGCTCTGTCATGCCAGGGAGCTGTTTCAATCATGTGTCATAACAGCATGCTTACTAATAAGGAGTGGCTGTAGATTCAGTACGACATCCCACTCACCCTGCCATTGAACCGAGAATCCTTTTTTTCTTTTTCGACAGCTCTAAAAATAGCAGTACATATATTTAGCCCAAACAAGCTGTGCGAGCTGGCTGTCTGCAATCACCATATATCTTTTCATCCCCCATTTCAATCTGGTCCACGGACCACAAGGGGGCGACCTGGAGTCTCGGACGATTCTGTGTTTACGGGCCCCCACGCGGAGCGCTGTGATGCTACACTGACTGCTGCCTTAGCAGAGAATCACCAGCTGCATCCTTATTAGATTCCCTTTCCTGCTCTGTGTACCAACTGAAAAAAAATGTGACAGTTGGAGGTGGCTGTCGACAGTCACTGTGTCACATATGAAGCGAGGATGTCAGATGCAGTGCTGGTGTAAGCCATCTCCTTGCCATGTGAACAGGATCGTAGCTTTTTGATGATCTCATAGGGAGCAGTTCTGTTGTCTTAATGACGGTGAGCCTCACGCCGGATCAAAGCCACGGAAGGACAGGCGAAGGCGGCATGGGCTCTGTCTACGACACATCAAAGTTACACGGTCAGACAAGATCTTTGTTCTCAGAGATGACAGATCGACAACAGGGTTGGGCGAAGAAGCCAGCGCTCTCCAGGACCCACCGGAAACCAGGAAGAGACATCCCCAGAGCAGCAGGTGTTTCAGCCCAGAGAGGTTTTAACCCTCTCCTCTCACCTCACCCCTCACCCCTCACCTCTCCCCTCACCCCTCACCTCACCCCTCACCCCTCACCTCACCCCTCACCTCTCCCCTCACCTTTCCCTTCGGCTTTCCCTTTACTTGTAACGCAAGGCTTAGGCCTGCCGTCCTTCTACTCTCAAAAGAAGCAAACCCTCAGATGAACATATTTCTATTTGTGACTGGTTTTAGTGGTATTTTGTACAATTGGATCCATTTGTTGGGAATTATTCAAATGAGTTGCCTGGTAATGTATCAACGTGTAATCTAGACATGAGGCTATGATGTGGACTCTACTTACACATGCACGAAGGTTATCATTCAACCAAGGCATCTAAGCATTCAACTACGTTCTGAGATTATGACAAGACCTGTGCATGTTTATGAAGATGACAACCATTCGACAGAAGAACCTAAAACATCTGGAATGTTCTTGTACCTCTGTGCTTGACTGAGTCATGTACTGTACTGTACACATACTGACAGCACCCTGTAGAAGATGAAAGTAGAGTTAATGTTAGACTTCCACCTCTGAATCACCAGCTCATTAATATTCAGGAGAAGGGGATTTTAATATGATAAACGTTTTCCCAGCTCATCTTGTACAATACAATGTTTGAACATGCTAAAACCAACACAGAGAAAATAGTCATAACAAGTTATCTCTGTACAGTTTTGTTAGACTCAACACATGAGACAAATGTACAAAATGAATTTTTCATCATACCTCGAATCCCGGAAAGGTTTTTGAAATGTACTTTTGAGCCATTCAGTTATTTACATGAATTCCTTGACAGTGTATATTTAATATTTAGAAGAATTACATTTTGACTTACTCTAATTGAATGCCAGCGTTTCTACCTGTGTTACAGTGTGAATTCAGTATGTACGTTTCTATTGGGAAATGTCCATTTGTAGACTGCACGTATAGACTACGTTTCTGAAGGGTCAATGTTAGCAATTATTGGCACCGCTTGACAGATAATCTACAAACTGTCTTCAGTAAAGGTAATAGTTGGGGACAGTGTGTCGTGGGGCTGTTGCTTCTCATTAGCTGTTGTCCTGGAAGAAACTATCTCAGCTTCAGTGACATTGCCGTTCACAAGTTCCACCGTCACCGTGGGGGGTTTCAAATGCTGATCCTGGAAGTTTGACCGGGAGGGCAGTGGTGAAGGTCTAGGTGAGGGCCTGGGTGAAGGTCTGGGTGAGGGCCTGGGTGAAGGTCTAGGGGAGGGCCTGGGTGAAGGTCTGGGTGAATGTCGTGGGGTGTGTAGTGGAGTACCCCGCGGAGAAGGCTTTATCAGTTTCTTGCGGTCAAACTCCTCAGCGCTGACCTCCGGCACCAGGACCTTAGCAGTGTGGTGGAACATGGAGTAATCCACCTTGTAGTACTTCCTGTTGACCAGGAGCATGTCTTGGAACAGCTGGCCCCAGTAGATTTCTTCAGGCATGTAGGAGGTGCGGGTCTGATGCAGGATGCCAGAGGAGTCGTCCGTGTAAGTGAAGGACATGACCAGTTCAAAATCATCCTTTCGAAGGTCCTCCAGACCCATACTGTATAAAGGGCTTCCGGCCTCTATCCTGTGAAAGACAGTGGTGGGCGTGGTCAGAATGACTTCACTCTGATTGATCTTCAGGTCTTTATAGGTCATGTCGACCTTCCCTGTGGTGTGCATGGTGGTACGGATGATCTGAGCGCGGGCCGTCCCCTCTACCACGTGGTGCCTGCGGAAGTCTCCGATTCGCCAGCAGAGACACAGGAAGCCGTCCCGGAGGTTGATGACAGCGGTGTTGCTGAAACCCACCGTCTGGGCCCTCTTCCGGGCAGACGCCATCTTGGCGACGGCGATGCCGATGACGAAGGTGTCGATGAAGCAGCTGATGACATCTTGCACAGTGACAAGGATAATGGCCACCATGCAGTTCTCCGACATGCCTCTGAACCCGTAGCCAATGGTGGTCTGGGTCTCTAGAGAGAACAGGAAGGCGGCAGTGAAGCTGCGCACCTCATACACACAAGGGTCATTTGTGGGGTCTTTTATATCCCCATTGGCCAACGCTATGATCCAGTACAAGATGCCAAAGAAGAGCCAGGACAGGATGTAGGAGAGGGCGAAGGTGAGAAACATGACTCTCCATCGGATCTCCACCAAGGTGGTGAAGATGTCCGTCACGTAGAGAAGCCACTCCTCCGGGACGTGTCGGAAGAGGATGTGGCAGCTGCCGTCTTTGCGTACGTAGCGTCGTTTCTTGGGCTTGTATTCTGGTTCCGTGATCACGCTCAGGACCGCGTTGTCTGTGGGACTCACAGACGAATACTGTTTGCTCATCCTGCGAAGTCTGCATGGGGAGACATAAAAATAAATTGTGTTTGAGATTTAATTGTTTACTACTAAGCTAAACAATAGTTTCACAACACACGAGGAACCACTGGATGCGACCACATGGCAGCATTTGTGAATTAGGTTTGATACACAAACACACACACACACTCCCTTTCAATGTTTGCAGTCACTTCTCTCTCACCCGCCTGTTATGCAATAGGAAAAGAGGGGTCATGGGCGGGAATGGATGACTAAAGCAGTTTATTATGGGGAAAACACTGATGCTCTATTGACAGTCCTTATACCTTTGGAGGTTCATAGTTGCGTTCATAGTTGACCTGCCACTGCTACCCAAGAACGAGAACGGTCTCTGAAATGCTTTTTGTGTTTTGTTGTCATACATCAGCCACATGGCCCTCATTACAAATGCTTGCCCATTTTCCGCCTACTTTTCCTGTAGTTACTGTCTGCTTCCCATCAAAAGGAGGCCGCTGCTTTGTGGAGATACAAAGCCTATCTTCACCCCCAGTAGCATCGATAAGTGGATTTATTTTTATGTTGACGAGCTCTCAAAGGAAAAAGTGGCACCGTACTGTGTTCGTTTTTCCATGGTGGGATCATTTCGTTCACGTGTTCGATCATATTTTGACCCCTATTTGGTTATTCTGAAGTACTTTTCTTTCTCGGAACATCTATTTTAAGATATCAATCTGGGAATGTTTACCATCAACGATTCCCTTTTTTCCTGCCTCCGTGCACTGTGTCAATACAGTTTATCGTAACGAGACAGTTGCCTAGAGATTCAAAACTCGACGTAACAGACCAAGCTCGGCTCTGGTTTCTGCGGTGTGCTGGGGCACAGTACTTGGAAGTGCCATGGTTCTGTCATGATGCAGAGGGCCATTTCCCTGTGCTGTCTCCAAATGTCTCTCAGGCTTTGATCTGCCCATTTCCTGTCTGGCAAAGGTCACCTGAGGGCGGGATGAGGAGGAGGAGCCTATCTCACTGAGAGTTAGCGATGTTCTAGACCAGCAGCTCACAGCACAAGGTTGATGCGGTCCAAAGCAAAGGGCCCTGACCGGCAGTTAAGGAGACCTTTTATTCAGAGTGCAGTCAAGAGGGTTGTCTGGGGGCCAGCACAGGAAGAACCACAGGACTGAATTGGTCTCGGGTTAGAAGAGGAAAAACGAATGTGGAAACTGGAACGGTATCGCAGTGTGATCTCGGGCAGGGAAAGGATCCATCACAGCCAAACCACTGAGAGCATCCTCACAGAAGACATCCCACGCCCAAAGCAAATGGGTTTGAGTCTTCGCTGTCTGACAGAGTAAACTGGACCCTGGTCATAGAGTGCTTCCTCCTGGCTAGAAACTCCTCCTGCCTGTTGCCAGATTATGGAAGCTGATGAAATTCAAATGTGTTGAAAAAAAGCAGGACAGGATAGGACAAGTCAGACATGAAAAACCTTTTCAACATCATAAGGGAGTCAGGTGGCTGAGCGGGTAGAGCATCGGGCTAGTAATCTGAAGGTTGCCAGTTCGATTCCCGGCTGGTGCACATGATGTTGTGTCCTTGGGCAAGACACTTCACCCTACTTGCCTTGGGGAAAATGTCCCTGTACTTACTGTAAGTAGCTCTGGATAAGAGCCTCTGCTAAATGTAAAGTAAACATCGCCATTGTTGGTTGAGAGTGGACTGGACCCTTGTGATGGATATGAAGAAGTGTGGTTCGACCATAAACAGCCCCTGGTGACTCAGATGGTAGTGGGGGAGGGGGACGTGAGCTGTGATTGGCCACCACGTAGGTGAGACAGGCAGGAAATGAATAACGGAATGAATAACGGCAGAACAGAAGTAAAACTGAAAAGTTAACTGCAACAAGACTACATACACAAGAAGTGTGATTTAGAGGGTCATAACATATTACAGTTTTTTTCATTACAGTAGGATGTCATTGCTTTACATGTTTCTTGGAAAACAAGAGTACCTAACAGAGCGCACAGCCTTATAGCTCTATAATTATGTAGACTGTGTAATTATATTTTATCCTGCATGGCAATGTCAGGTTTAATATATTTAATTAAGACATACGTCTCCACTGACAATGAGCCTTTTAATCCAGCAACCCCTTCTATTCAGTTAAGAAGGCCAGACTATCTGGTAACTCTTCACTGCTCCCAGGCAACATAATACAGGGTAGTCTAATAAGGATAATTATATCTCGTCTCATGTGGCAGCGTTATCTCATAAGGGCTTCAAAGGCCCGCCCTGCCATGGAATGTTCTGTGGATAGGACGTTTGATACAATCCTATTCTGGATCACACTTACAATTTCACAATTAGTGAAATCCCTCTGTTAATCAAATCTGTTAAAACCAGTTAGATTGAGTAGGACTTTTGAAATATTTCTTTGGGCGTGACATCTGTCAAAGACACACCAAAGAAGGGATCTCACTGGGTCACTCTTTCATTCTTCATTAGCAAAGTGAAATATTGTTCAGTATGTATTTGAAGCATTACACTTTCTGTCAAAGCTACTGGTCTTTGTATGACAGTCTCATGACAGGGTATTTCCACTAAACAAAATCAACAAGGTCAGATATTAATGTCTACAAGAACGTTTCCAATGTCCAATTATATTTGTTTTCCTGTCAAGGCCAAATAAAGATATTGCATTCAAATTAAAATTAGATATCCAGTTGCTGCTGCTGATTGTTGGACCAGGACACAGTATGAGATGTGCTTAGGGTTGCCAACGCAGGGTTAGGGTTATCTGGTCATCGTGACACCTTAGCGTCTCTACAAAGAATGAACTGTTGTTATGGAATTCTGAACAAGGTCATTGTAAATCTATTGGATGTGTCAAGAAATCTGTACAGGAAAACTGTCTTAGCTTGTGTTGACTTGAATATGTGTGTTATCGTTTGTTAATCATATGTGTAGGCTACTTACAGTTAACATGGGCCAACATGGGCACTGTATAGAACTTTAGGTCTCCCAGACAGGACCATCTCTTGCATGGGTTTTAACTGGGGATTAGATGGCTGAGCGGTTAGGGAATCGGGCTATTAATCAGAAGGTTGCTGGTTCGATTCAGGCCGTGCCAAATGACTGGGCAAGGCACTTCACCTTACTTGCCACGGGGTGGACTGTCTCTGTACTTACTGTAAGTCGCTCTGGATAAGAGCATCTGCTAAATGACTAAATGTAAACTGTCACAGCTGGGAGAATAGGGCACACAGATACTGGACCGTTGTGGCTGTATTCCAGAAAGAAGTGAAAGTCAAACAATTTTGTTGATAAAAGTAACCCTGAAGATTCTCCCCTCGTAGGTAAAAACACACACTTTGCAAAACAGCATGGACAGTACGGCAGGTCTCTCTCCTCTCCCTGTGCCTAGAGTTTATTGTGCCTTGACGCAGGCTGTCCTGTGTACAAAACATCGCCTCACCACGAAACACCCTGTTTACCTACAACCTAGCCCTGCGGCTGGTCTCAGCAACACACACGGACGCAACACTGTCTCTCAGCCCTCCGTCCCCTGCTCAGCGCAGTTGCATGTCACCTTCTGTACTCTCACTGACTATAAAGGAGAAGAACTCTGGAAACAACGTGGGCAATCTGCATATTTCCTGTACCGCTTCGGGGTCTTACAACCCCATTACGTGCTCACTTAGTGGAAACAACATTCACGGTTCCATCCACTCAGGCTTCACTGGCAAAAAAGCACCAAGCTGGTGGACTGCCCTGACTACTGCCCTGGGCCCACTGTCACCCCTGATGACCTTCACGTTCTCCATGTTGCTCAGGAGTCCCTTTCTAGCAGGGTAATGGTTCAACACCACATCAAAGAGCCGGTTGTGCCAGAACACGGTCGTTTTGCCTAATCAGAGATTGCATAACGTGGTTGTCCATGGCACTTGCATCAAGATGTTGGCCTTTGTTTACCAAGGCTACATTGGTGATTACCTTAAAGCAGAATTTTATGTTTATCGTACATGCTAGTGTATTTTCTAACAGTAAGATGTAACCGAATTAAAGCTTCAACATGTGTTGCTTGTATGATTCTAGTTTAGTGTATTCCACATTTCACAGCAAGAATTTATCAAAGGTGACGCATGATTTACTTTCTCGGGATTACCGCCGCTGTGTAAGAAACATTTTGACCTTCAAGGGTGATCTACCCATGCAGCCTTACACGAGACTGTTTAAGAGATCTATAGAAACAGACAGTAAACTGTTACACAAAACAGTTTTCCCTGCTCTCTCTTTTACAATACCATCAAACAGTACACACACATACACCTGCGCACACACTTGTAAATGCTCACCCTCACTACAAACAAATGTGTTGTGTTGTTACCACGCTTGGGTAGATTCATCCTGAGGTAGTGGAAAGAGGAATACAATTAATATTCTAAATGAATAACTAACCTTCATTTAGAGAGTCTGGAATTTCTGTTCTGTGAAAGTAATTTTAAAATTCTTGAGATTTGGATGAAAGTTGAAAGTTTCAGTAGGTTATTACGACTGCCATTACCACCGGATCTAGTTGATCATTACTTAATCCACTTCCTTTATTGTTTTGCCAACCAGATCTGTTTCACATTCAGTCATAGTTCCCTCACTGTACCCCGTTTCCATAAGCCTTACGATTGAGTACTATTGAATACCCATGGCAACCTACAGGCCTAATTTGTTTCAACACCATTCAGGCTTTATCTTACTGTTACCAAACAACTTAGACTACACAGTGTTCTGTTATTTCACCTGATAATCTTCTGTTGTTGTTTTACAATCGTAATCCGCAAACCTTCCCTTGGTCCCATCACCTACAGTGCAGCATTGTGTTTAGACTTGACGCTTCACTTTGGAGCCCCGATGGCGGCCAAAGTTTCTCACCCTTATGTTGAGTACTTAGTTGTTATTCTAGACGACAACTTGCATTCACCATGGCTCCTTAGGGCCATGGTGTCTCTATCTCACTAAAGTAGCCCGCTGCATGGAAGCCACAACATTACACAGGAGTTTGTTGTTGTGAGGCGTTAAAAAGTAGGTTTTATGATTTGCAGAGGACAATTTTACATTTGACAAACAACACACCTACATTGCTACATAGCTACTGCATAGCTTTCCACTGTCAGGGGGAAAGGGCTTTGCCCCTCTTTCACGCGAAAGAAATAATCAAATGAAAGAGAAAAAAAAGAAAGAAAGGAAAGAAAAAGAAAGAAAGCAAACTAGCGTAGCTTCGTACCTTAACTGAGTGTGGCCGCAGCAGTGGTGAGGTGCTCGGGAGTTCAGCTGCTCCTCAGCTGTGTGGAAGCATCAACAACGGTTGTACCTGCAAGAATGAATTGACTCACCTGTAACAACACAAACTAAAGATTAACACCTCCCCCAGGGCTGTGTGTGTGTGTGTGTGTGTGCGTGTGTGTGTGCGTGTATGAGTGCGTCCATAACATTTTGCGTGTGTTTGTGTGTGTTAGTGTGTGTGCTTACGTGCATTTGTGTGTGTGGGCACACTTGTGTTTGTGTGGATGTATGTGTATGCGTGTCTGTGTGTGTGTTATCATGATGGTTGCTTTACCTGCTCCTGGAAGTATAAATCAGTGGTCTGTGGTCAGAGTAAACACATGCCCACTTCTTTGGCTCACTGACCCTATCCCAATCCCACATTACATGCTGTCTCTATACATTCATCCTTGTATTGAACCTACACATACCTCTAAACACTTCGTATTTACACTACAACACCAGCATTAAAATGTGACGTCATACAGAGTGTAGCTGGGTTTCAATGGCAGGTCGGTGATGGAATGAAATGGTGTGACAGGAAATGGGACAGTGCTCCGCTCAGGAGAGTCCAACCACAAATATAAGAAACTTTAGCTTCCCTTCCTCCGGACATGAAATCATCTTTGTGTGGATGTTCGAGAATTCCAACAATAGATGAAAATTAGAGCATGAGAGCTTTGTTACACACTGTACCCCATTGAAAGTTGTTTTCCCTCTGTGCCTTGACCCTTTAGAAACCTCATTATTTCCCATCCGACACTCCCTAGTGGACATCTCTCTGTGTGTCTTCATATCTAATAATGATAACAAACATGACATGACTCAGGTTTCCCACTTGAGATCAAACCGAACACTGAATCTGTCTTTCCCATCTGTGGAATAGATTCACACACCCACAACAAACACACACTACACACACCACAAACACAAACACACACACACAGCACTAGGCCAGACTGGCCCTGTGTGTACTTGTGCTATGCTAGCCATGCTGCAAAGCAGGGAGCTCCCCCTTAGATACAACCACACTGCCAAAGACAACCTATTTCCGTTGCAGTAAACAGTTAATCAATACATGAGTGTCTTGACAGAACTCAAGTGGTATATATGGAACAGGCAACTATACACTTCACAGGGCCAATACATCAGTTATTTATGTTAACACTGAGTTTTTTTATTTTTCACCATGCCCACCTGTGAGATAATCGGGACAACAGTCACTATGGAGATGTATACCAATTACACCTTTTGTCAAAGACTACTGAGAGGGAAATGGACAAACACAATACAACTGTTCAGCTTAGTGTGTGCGGAAGGGGATTAGTAGGTCAAGTACGTTGAAAAGAGGCAAACAGAAAAGCAATTTGAAATTTGAAATAAAAAAGCGAAGCATGTCATCTTTCGCATATCACCTTTTATTTTATTGTTCCACAATAGAAAGCCCTCAGAACACATTTTGTGTCTGCCTTTGTGTTGAATTAATTGTAAAAGTGTTTGCACGGCAACCTGGGTGCATATTTAGATTTTGTGAAGTCAGTGTGTATGTGTATATTTGTGTGTGCCTGTGTGTGTGTGTGTTTGCGAGCAGTCAGTTTATGGGGGGTCTTAACATAGTGGACTAGTAATATAACCACTTCATTTCCCTTTTTCTAGCACGATCTTAAATCGCACGGTGTTTCGGTTTTGTGACAGACGATCACGGAAACAGTGTTTGTGTGTGAGACCATCCTTCTGTTGCGCTACTGCTGCATCATTTGTCAGTGAAGAAATCCTTATGCACATGCTTTCAATGTAGCTCAATTGAATTAGAATGTGAGCAGATCTCCTACTTACTGTTTGCCTCATTCCACACTTGACATGGCATTTAACATTCCGTCATTTGATATGTAGGAAGCTTTCATAATGTGGGTCTTGTTATTCTAACTGAATTATCTTCCATGATGGGATCTTTTAAATTGAACATTACTTCCAAACAACTGCTCTCTCACTAACTTTACAATGTGTGCACTCAAAAATCATTCAGGCCTATTAGGTTAATTGCACGATCTGCAACATCTTACTGTCCTGCACTGTGTGTGCGGGCGGTTGCGTGTGTGTGCATGTGTGTTTGAAGGTATTTGGTATCTAATGATTCAGAAAGTTCCCCTTTCTAATTGCCACAACAAGCGAACAAGCAAACAACCAATAAAGATCCTTGTGGGCAACGCTCACTACAGTGTGACAAGACTGAACAAGAGGGTTCACGGGAGGTCAGCAGCTTCTGTCGTATGTGAGAGATTACAGCTCCATGTCCCCTCTTCCCTTTCAGCTTCACTGTGAAACGTAACAGAAACAGTGGAAGATTTTGAGGAAAGGTGTAGTTTGATGTATGGTTCAACAATCATCAATTCTCAAAAACTCATTCACCTGTTTAGTTTTCATCACAGAAATAAACTTTTGTAAAAATGTTGATCTTATACCGCAGTTTTTCGTTTCCTGAATCCATGTCAAATGGTAAATGGTCAGTTGGGTTAACAGTCGAAAGAGATTATTACACATCTCAAGAAAACACTGTCCTGTTTTCTTAATTGTAAAGTGATTTCCAATACTTGTTCTTTCGCTCCATGCACTAATATTGTGAAGGTTTAATTTTTATAGCCTTTGTTTATTTATTTTCTTACGGATTGCATAATACATGCTTGTTTGCTACTTCATACTACATGGTTGAGTCATATCAACTTTTTATTGGCCTGTCTTCATCCTACATGACGTGATTCCAGCTGCCTTAAGAATACTGTTCACCTAATGCCCTCTGTGGTCTCCAATGTGCCAGCTTGGTTTGGTTGGTTTCCTTGACCAAAATGTTTAGGATTGTTTTCTTTCTTGAGAACTTAGCTGTAAAATGTTAATCTTTGAGGAGATTGTTTTGACTCTGACTTTTTGTTCATTCCCTTTGGGTGGAAAATCATTTCCATAGAGTGAAAAATCATTTCCACAGGGTGAAAACGCATTTCCACAGGATGAAAAGCTTGTTTTCATTTATTTGCAGAAGATCAGAAAGGGTGTGTAAGTTAGACGATATGTTGAGCTTTCAACTAGAAGAGACATTACGCAGACAGACATCAGACATACAGATCCATGGTATTTACTAATGGTCCTAATCACAAAGAAAGAACAGACTTCGTAAAAGCAATGTTTTTAAAAGCTCCCATTAGCCTCCAATAACTTTAATTTACAATTACAGAAACACTTTGCGCAAGTTTTCTCTCTTACATGTCTCGTACGGGTCAAACAAGTTGTACTGTTACCACTCAGTTACAAAACGAAATTCTTCGACTGCAATACATAGATATCGAAAAGGCACTCACTAGAGACCCTTGTTGGAGTAAGTAGTTATAAGTAGTGATTGTGGAGATAAGAGTTCGTCAAAGTGATTAATGTTCTCTGACATAATACCATCCTGTCTGACTGGAACTGTTGCACTGTTGGACACTGTACATTAAACGTTTGGGCAGAAATCACTCACCTACTGACACACCCATGACCAATGGTCTCCTCTGTGTGAATTCCACCTACTTTCAACAAGCAGTAAGTATTTTCCCAACACTACAGTTAAAGGTATACTGTAACTGTACTTTGTGTCCCAAGCCTAGATCCCTGGTTAGCTGTTAAAGCATACCACAGGGTAACCCGGTGCCTAAAGAACAGTCAGCAAATGTATGACAAATATTGCTTGGTCCTTAAATCTTGGTCTTAAGACCCTCTTTAGTCAGTCATTGTCAGAGAGTTAAACTTTGCAAGTTAGGCAAGTTTTGGCATTCTTTGACAGCCATTCCCGGATGTTTGAGTCAATTTATAATTGGGGTCAACCTTTCTCTGTGTTTCCCGAGTCCTCACCACTGCATTCTCTCGCACTCTTGCTCTTTTTGAGGTTCATGTTGTTTGGGGCAATCTCGTTGTTATGATCACTGACTTATGCACTTAAAGCTCTCTCTTGGAAGTCGCTTTGGATAAAAGCGTCTGCTAAATGAATAAATGTAAATGTGTATTCAAACTTGGAATTCGTCGTGGTAACGTTGAGATGGACGTTCAGTCTCTAACCAAGCAGCCTACCTCAACACCCATCATTGTCTTGCCCTGTTATCGTGCTTGCACCTTCTCTAGATCTATGCAGCTAGCATGAGAAAGACATATTAAAGGTTCTTTTGACTTTTTCCTGCAATTCCTTCTTTCTCTTTTCACTCCTACGTAGCTTTGGAAAGTTCTCTGCAGTTTATTTGTAGTTCGACACAGTGGAGGAGAGAAGCTCTGTAAGTGTTTCCAGCCAGAGGGATTTTTCCATGGGTTCCACTCACTACTTGGTGAAGTCTGCAGCCACATATAGAACTGATATCTTTTTGGTCAAATTCTTTTTTTTCATCATCAAGGATTGACTTGTTTTAAAAAAAATCAAAATTAACTTATAACAATGGTCGTCGTTTCCTACATGCCAAGTGGAAAGCGACAATCTTGTCACAAGTGTTCCGATCCATCTAAAGAGGGATTTCTCTCGTCTGTTGTCAGGAATAGAAGACTATCAACATTCTCTTGTCAGATGATAACAATCATGCTGTCATTGTTGGATTCAGCGTCAACTTAAAAATGATTGCATGACGTAACACAGTGTTTTGCGGAATTGGCGGAAAGTGTTCATGACTGAACAGTTGCCTGCTGTTTGATAAAGTTTAAAGTTTACAAACACACGCACCAAATAAAACAAATTAAAAAGACATTTAGAAGGCTTGTTAAGTTCTCTGTGTACCATTCCTGCTGGAGTTCCCCCTGTGCCTACTGTCATCATTGTTGGTGGAAGGTTCAAAGATATTTTCTAAATTGTACGTATGTATTAATTTTTTACAACAGGCCTTTATAATTGGTGTGTTTCAGTAATTTTTTTCTCTCTGTGAAAGAAAGATACTCACTCAATTTGTGAGTGTTGAGTCAAGGAACCAAACAGGAGGATGAGGACATGTGAAGAAGCCACGCCTATTTAAGTGCAAGTGAGTCGAGGGGGGAAAGTAATCTAGACTGTTGAAAGGCAACAGGATCTACGAGCCTTGAGCTGCCATCTACCCAGAGATGTTCACTTCCAGAAAGAGAAGGGGGGGAGAGTAAGAGAGAGAGGGAGAAAGAGAGAAAGAGAAAAGGAAAGAGAGAGACAAAGAAAGGAATAAGCAGAGAGAGAGACAGAGAGAGAGAGAGAGAGAGAGAGAGAGAGAGAGAGAGAGAGAGAGAGAGAGAGAGAGAGAGAGAGAGAGAGAGAGAGAGAGAGAGAGAGAGAGAGAGAGAGAGAGAGAAGGACTGAAAAAACCAATCCCATTCAGCCTCTGTCCCTGTAGACACAATGACTGTTACAGTGTAACACAGCAGCCGTGGATGCCAGTGTGTGTGTGGATCCAGCTAGAATCAGTTAGGCCTGACCTGGTCCTGACCTGGTCCTGACCTGGGAGGAACCCAACAAGAGACTAGCAGACAGGATGTGTCAAAGCAGGAAGACCTAGAACCGCAAACACAGTACACTCACCGCCTCCTCTTTCCTGTCCCTCGGTGTCTCTCGCTCTTCTAATCTCTCCTTGACTATATTTGAGGATAATTCTTTTCTGCTCAGTTTTCCTATTCAACATCAACATGTCATTGTACGTCTCACCCTCTCCTTACCACCCCCTTCAGGCCTGTTTATAATCTGTGAACGGCGTCAAACACCCTGGATTCTTAACTTACACCACACAACAAGACAATTCAAGCAGGCTGTCTCCTTCAAAGCCTCCCATTGGTTACGTTTTCCCCAGGAAAGAAGGAGACGGCAGTGAAGTGGCAAGCTGAACATGCAGTCGCTCTGCTTCTGAGAACGCTGAGGACTCCTGCTCTGTTCACAGGAAGCATGATAAGAACGCATGACGGGTTGCTGGGACGACAAGATGGTGCCGTGAAGAAGATCCTCCAGACACCTAAGGACAGGATCCAAATACGTCAGAGCCGAGGCTAAATATTAAACACCTGGTAAGGACTGCAGCAGGACAGCACTGAACACAATCTCTCATTCACAGAGAGCAACGCCTTTTACTTAACAGAATCCTGTCTACGGCACAGTAAGCTCAGTCAACACTACCAGGACTGAATGAGCCCATACCAGGTCAGGGGTCAGGGTCAGGGTTCAGGGTCAGGGTCAGGGTCAGGGTCAGGGTCAGGGTCAGGGTTCAGGGTCAGGGTTCAGGGTCAGGGGTCAGGGTTGTGGAGCAACAGCTCTCCTTCCCTCCAGCCGGGCATGTGAAACACAGTTTCACTCGTTGCCCCACCTATGACAATAAACTGCTGTTGTTACGTACTCCTGTCCACCTGATATGATTTGTATTCGAGTCGTGCAAGGGGCAAATGTGCCCGGCCAGGTGGCCCTTGGTGTTTCTGCGGAGCACGAAAGCTGCCAGGGAGAAGCCGGCACCGTGCCAACCTCTGACAGACAAGTTAGCATGGAAGTCTGGCTGTGCCGTAGTCCCAACTTCTCTCTCCATTCACTGCATTCATTAAAGCGCCTTCAAATACGCTTTCTCTTTTTTTATCCCCCGGCGATACGACCGCTCCATATTTTCATTTAACTTCATCAAACGTAGCTTTTTTGTCAAACTGCCCGAGCTTTCGTCTGAACCCAGTGACCCTCTCACTCTAACAACACTCCCACCGCAACACTGCCCTTTCAAACACATCCCTCAAACCTGCCGACGTCGCCTGTCCCGCTCTACCTTGCAGTGCACTGCAGCCCTGGTCCTAATGGGCTCAGGTCTTTATTGAGACCAGAGCTTCATTACCTCAGCATTGGTGAGGTTCTCCGCCGCGCCTCACTCCATGGAGACACATCATCTCTTGCTTGTTCGATCCTTTAAGTACCCAGGTGGGCAAACAGACACACTGCTACAGATGTGTGAAAGGTTCCAGGTTCGGTCAACCCGTTCCTCTTCATCATTGTTGCAGACTTTTTTTTAAGTGAATACTATTTCACATTTTACTCATTATTGTGTGGGCCGTGTATTCAGACCGGTCATCAAAACCCGGTTTTGAAGTCGTTCTGACTCATTATATTGATTGATAGGCTGCTGGGGGGGGGGGGGGGGGGGGGTCAAATGTTTATCTACCTGTGTAAACAGCTGTGGAAACAGGTTGTAGTAATATTTGCATTCATTTGGCTTTTTGGAGAAATTTACAGTATGTCACTGTATGAGCAGGCTGTTAGAGGAGGCCTAGTACACCGTACGGATGTACGTTTGTCCACCAGCCCTTTTCCGGGGCATTGTAAAAGAGGGTTCTGTAGGTTAAGGAGTGTTTAAGAGCAACACACATGGTTTTCCTAAGCTGTAAATTTTATGGATAATTTCTGATGTGGTTACAGATTTATACCCCCCAACTAAGCGCAACAGCTGTTGGTAATTACTTGCTCACCAGTCTTGCTTTATCTCTCTTACGCTTCTCTCTTTTTCTATACCTCTTTCTCTTTCTCCCTTTATCTCTATCTCTCTCTCTGCCTTTATCTCTCTCTGTCTCTCTTTCACAGACTTTCACTTTATCATTCAAACGCTTTCTCTCCCCTTTCTTTTAATCGTAGTCTCTTTCACTCTCTGTTCCACTCCACTGTAGCCTTTGATTATGAGCAGAGAACGGGAGGCGGGGTAAGTGGGGAGGTGTGTGTGTGTGTGTGGGGGGGGAGGTGTGTGTGTGTGGGGGGGTGGTTGAGCTTCAGCGGAGTGTTTGCTTCCTAAAAGGGGAATTTGAGGGTGACCTCTGGTAGCGCCCCAGACCAGCCCCAGACCAGCCCCAGACCAGCCCCAGACCAGGCCCAGACTGGGCCCACCTTGTCACCTCTGTGCCGTCCCGTGGTGCTCCCAAACTGATGAACCCGCCCGGCCGGCCGGGTGCCTTGGAGGCTGTGGAGCTTGGCGGCTCCGCAGGGCTGGGTTGGGGTGACCTCCCAGAGTGCACTCATGCCCGCAACACAACTCCAGCCAAACCAACTCATTAGGGAAACAATTCTCATTGCACGTTGTGTGTAAGAGAGAGAGCAAAAGAGAGAGACAGAGGGGGGGGGGGGGGGGGAGAGAGAGGAGAGAGAGAGAGAGAGAGAGAGAGAGAGAGAGTGGGGGGTGCGGGGTGAGGGGTTCATGTTTTTCTGGAAGTTTTGTCATCACAAGTACAGAATGCATTATATTATTACAATATCTCTCTGATTCCAACTACCTGTAATATTTTCCATTTCGCTAATATTTTCCATGATATTTTCCCACAATCGTTCAATTACTCCCACACATTTTATAATTTAATTGTCCAGTCTTTGCTAGCACAATATTTATTTATACCACACGATATTTTAAATCAGTTACCCTATTTTGACGTGCTTAAAGTTTATAAAAATTATGACCTACCCTTTACACACATCAGCAACACCTCCAAATGCTCTTGACTAAGAGTAAGATGACTAAGACTTTGAAATGTGGGCCTCAAGTAAGTTATTTTGTAAAACAAATGTTAAAAAATTGGCTTTTCTTCAATAATAATAAAAAACTAATCTAACAAAGCATCTTTAAACATTTGCTTTTCTGTCGAATCCACTGTCAAAATTATGAAATGTGTTGATGTTATCTATAAACAACGTGAAACAAAGCACTCATTAGCATGCTCTGATCCACATGGTCCAGAGGGTCTTCTCAGTGCAGGAAGATCCCATGAGTATTAATCAATCAGGAGACCTAGTACGGAACATGTCATAACTATACACATACCACAACCATTACACTGTATATAGATCTTCAGTATGTACTCTACGTATGAATTCTGAGCAACCTTTGTCGAAATGTCCAAATGCTGACTCATGTTGACTTGTTTAGTCCTGTCCATGGACCGCTGTGTGTGAGTGGGTCAACATAGGGGACGTATATCCACCTAAATCTCCACCTGCACCTCCACCTCTCCGAGGAACAGGGTCTGTGGCAAGCAGAATTTGCTCTAGATGCCCTTATAACTTTTCCTTTCTCTAACAAAATGAGTCTTATTACATTACACTTGGTCATTTAGCAGACGCTTTTATCCAGAACGATTCACAGTAAGTACAGGGATATTCCCGCCGCAGCAAGTAGTGTGAGGTGCCTTTCCCAAGGACACAAAGTCATTTGACCGAGAATCGAACCGGCAACCTTCTGATTAAAAGCCCGATTCCCCAACCGCTCAGCCATCTGACCCCCTGTCTCAAAAGAATAAGAAATGGTATCCGGGTCAAGATCTCCCCTAACCCTTTCAGGTTGTTCCAGTACTCGTCTTATTAAAGGCCCAAACAAGAACGCATCTGCTCACAACAAGAGTTCACTTCTCCTTTCCTGTTCTTTAGATGAAGAATTTAAGGCTGTGGCATTAAACTTTTGAAATCTTAGCAACCACAACAAAGCATGGGAGAACCATGGGTTTAGGAGTGAGTTTTCATGTCATTAGGAAGAGGTTTTGATTGTGTTTCTAGTTAGGCTACAGACACATTATTTAGAGGAAGGATGCTATGCACGGGGCAGTGTAATTGAATCCTTGCCTTCCGTTCTGGCATAATAGCGATCGCCGAATGATTATAGATATTTGGTTGTGTAAATCAATTCAGCTCTCCCTTTCTCCTTCTCTCAGGGCTGGAGTCCATTATTGGGCCAAATCGGGTTGGTTTTGATTGTTGAACAAGCAAATGGAACGTGACGTGGAAAAACATATCCCTTTTTATTTGAACCTGAAACTCCTTTAAGTGTGAGTGTGCCTGCCCGTCTGATTTGATACATTCTTTGGGAAATCAATACAAGTCTTTTTTATTTCTCATGAAAGCCGTCCTCTATCCTTTATTTCACTGTTATATATTTCTTGGCATGGGGTAATTGCTGAACAGAAAATATTTCATCGATGCAGTCACCAGACAAATAAAAAGAACCAAAAGAGTACAGAAATTATTTCTCGTTATGGTTATGGTCAGAAACAGTTGGCTAGGTGTGTTGACTTGTCAAGACAACAAGGAAGAGACCTTCCAAAGAATGTGCAGAAACGCTGGAATCATTTTAAAAGGTATTAGTGGGCATCAAGAGTCTTGTAGTCCATAATTGGACGAAAATCACAGAACTTCTGTCAGATCGTTTCTGCCAGGCCCCTAGAGGTGGTGATAGTGTGCATGTGAGTGTGTCTGTGTGTTTGTGTGTTTATGTGTGTACCTATGTGTATTGTGTGTGTCTGTGTCTATCCTAGGGGAGGGTCAGGGTCTATCTACCCTATCCCTCCAGTCTAATCCCAGGCCTGAAACTCACAGGTATCTAGCCCTGAGTTTTATGGTTTGCACGTTGGCTTAACACGGTGAGGCCCAAGTCGACTGGAACTTGAACCCTGCTAAGCTGCAAGGTAAACCCAGGTAGTGGGGTGCAGTGATGTCACCATATGGGCCCCTGGCGTCAATTAAGCAGTCTCTCAGTGAATCCACCTAGCCTGACCGGCTCACGGACGGATATTGGACAATTATTTGAACTCGCTCACACTTTGCTCTCTGACTGCAGAGCAGCACTAAGTGCACAGTTATGGTCACTACTGTATTTATACTTGGGTTTTTGGCAGGCCAAACAGGAAGCTCATAATGTGATGGACACGTGCCAGCATCCTAAGAGCAGACTGAGAGGGAAACACAGTCACAGGCCCGTCAACCAGGAGGTTTTCTTTTTTTTCTCATCTGTCAGAGAGAAGTCAGGTTGAGTGCTCTCTCTCTCTCTCTCCCTCTCTCTCTCTCTCTCTCTCTCTCTCTCTCTCTCTCTCTCTGTCTGTCTCATGCTCTCTCTCTCTCTCTCACTCTCTCTCTCTCTCTCTCTCTCTCTGTCTCATGCTCTCTCTCTCTCTCTCTCTCTCTCTCTCTCTCTCTGTCTCATGCTCTCTCATTATCTCTTTCTCTCTGGTTGGCTCTCCCTCACTTTTTCTCTCTCTCCTGTCCTTCTCCCTTTCTAGTTCCATCTCTGTCTTCCTCTCCTTCTCCCTCTCCCTCTCTCCCTCTCCCTCTCCCTCTCCCTCTCCCTCTCCCTCTCCCTCTCCCTCTCCCTCTCCCTCTCCCTCTCCCTCTCCCTCTCCCTCTCCCTCTCTCCCAGTCCCTCTACATCTCCCCCTCCCCCTCTCCCTTTCCCACTACCCCTCTCTCTTACTCTCCCTCTCCCTCTCTTTAGATCACAGCAACCCTCTGGGCTTTCTCCAGCCTGAAAACCCTGCGGTTTTTCTGCTCGCATGAAGTGGAGCTGGTCCACATTCTGGTGGGTGAATTTAATGAGAAGCTGACCAGGACAGGGTGTGGAGTGGAGATGCTGAGGTGAGGAAGGGAGCAAGGGAGGGGAAAGGGAAAGGGAGCGGGTGGGAGATGAGATGGTTATGCGAGAGACAGAGAAAAAGAGAGAACATTGGGGTGAGAGACAGGTCACTCATTCGTCATGATGCAAGGAGATGAGAAGAGAAGCTGGCTTGGAGAAAGGTTATGTTAAGGTTGAAAAGGGAGAAAATGACAAGGAGATAAAGTTGTGGTGGGATTTTGTTGTGTTGTCAGACCAGGGTGGAGTCACGAGGGCAAGTATTGTGTCTTCCAGTACAGCACCATAGCTAGGAGCCCTAGTCCACTACCTAGGTCATACCTCCCTGCATGCAGCCCTGCTGTCCCACCAATGGAGGTAGGAATTCACATAGTTTCCACTCACTTTTTTTCATTTCGACTACAAAAATAATTAAAGGGTCTGTTTTGCTGTGGCTCTTGAGTGATCTTGATGTACTTGTCTCCAAAAGGCCCTTTTCTGACCTCAGCTGGGCTCCCCTCAGAAGGTCGGACCACTGCGGTACAGACACTCACTGTACGAAGGGGAAAACAACCCTCTGACCCCTTCTGTATCAGAGGGCGCTTCAGCCCTTCAGTCTCCAGCTGTGACTGGGCTCCTAGACCTCCTCAGAGAGGCGGGACATCCACTTGAGCGGCGAGACGTTGTGTTTACACTGTTCGTTGCTGTTTGTTCTGAATACAGATTGTAGGCCACGGCCAGCTGTTTACAGTCGCAACTACCGTTTTGTCAGAACCCCTCAGTGTGCGGTGCAGATGTCGAGGTGTGGAGAGGACCCGTCTTCAGAGTACCGTGACCTACTTAAAAATCAAACAACCAGGACATACTCCATCGCTCACTCAATCCCTCACAAATACCTGCACTCATTGGGAATACATTAGGAAGCAATGTGTTCATTCTTTCCAAACAGGGGTGATGCACCGGTCTGGTATGGGTCTTTTGTTTTTGGTGGGAGGCCTCCGGCAGGCCTTTGATAGCCAGGACGCTCTGCTACTAGTTAGCATACATCTGCTGCTCTGCTGGACCTGAGTTAGACCCGGCAGAGGACACAGAGAGGGCAGACAAACGGTGAGAAATGACACGCAGCAGCAACTCACAGACACGCATGGGAAGAGCCAGTTAGCACCTGGGAAGAGCCAGCTAGCACCTAGGTAGAGCCGGCTAGCACCTGGGTAGAGCCGGCTAGCAGCTGGGAAGAGCCGGCTAGCAGCTGGGAAGAGCCGGCTAGCACCTGGGTAGAGCCGGCTAGCACCTGTGTACGTGTCTGATTTCCTCAAGCTTTGTAAGCGTGGGTCAAGCGTGTGGCCGAGTGTGTTCCCCCCCATGCCACACATTAATGAGTCAAGATGTGAGGAGACAGGGGAGGCCACGCAACGGTGTCTGAGTCACATTAATGTTTAACTCGGCTAACCCAGGCCTGTTTACACACGCTCTCGCACTGACAGCGTTGAACTCCTTCACTGCATCCACACGTTGTTAAGGACATTTGTGGGAGACGTCTATTACACGTGTCTGTCTGTCACCTTTTGAACCCAAACTGTTTCAAGTCATCTGCCGTTCTTCTTTGGAGAAGAGCAGTGTTGAGAAGAGAGTGTTGGTAACCAGATGCAGTGCACACTTTCTCCCCTTGCGTTTTAAAAGTATGTTTCACTTCACCGTTTATTGAGTTAATTGCAACTTTGACTTCTGTTTTCAGTGCTCGCTTAATCTTCTAGTTGTTTCAGAGATGCATACAGACAGCTCTGTAGAGAGCGGTTTCAGGATCAGGCCACCCTTGCAGGCTTAGTGAACTAGACCCTCTGCTTCTCTATAACACAGACAAGATGACCACACAACCAGGCTCTATACACTTGAGGGGAAGCTGAAAATCAAATCCAGATGACTTTCATGCACACACACATGCACTCACCCGCTCGATACACACACACATATATAGTTTCTGCAAGCACTCACATGCAACATACAGTTCAAAGACAGAAAGACACACACACACAAAGATACACACACTCTGACATTCTGTAGGTCTACTTTTTCCATCACACAACTCATGTGATCCAAGTGTGGAGCCCCTCCGCTCCAGAAAATCCGGATTGGAGCGCTCTGGGGCAGCAGGGACCCTCAGACAGCTCCTGCAGCCAGGTCAGATGCCTCTTCACAACACAAACACAGCTTGGATGAACACAGTCTGTTGATCCCCTGAAGTAGAATGACACACAGTAGCCTGCGTCCCAAAACAAAGGAAAAGAGTTACGAAATGAATTTCTGCATAGATTTTTAAACCAAATTCGAATGGGCTGAAGAACAGCTGTTTGGTGTAGATGCGTGTCGAGCAGGTTGGAACCCTGTACCCCCAGGGGATGCTGGGACAGGGTAAGGTGTGCAGACATGGAAAGAGTTTAAAACAGCCTCCTGGGAATTGTATGCCGTTAGCTGCAGACGCTAATTACATGGCAAGACGCATGTTAAAGGGCCCTTAGAACTCCTGTAAAACCTGCTAGAATTCTACAGATATAAATAGCCTAGACATGATCTGGGCCAGAGTTTGTGTTTGCTTTCCTCCTTAGCGCCTGAGAATAGACTGGGTTGTAATACGCTATATCGCAGTGGTAGGTTCTCACCTAATTGGCTATTTAGACATTTAGCAGTCTTTTGTTATCCTCATTAACAGTATTATTTTAGCAAGTCATATCACGGTCGTTAGATTCTTGGCCGGTGACTAGTCGTCGGGGAGCGAATGCCAGATTCTTAGAACCAGATGCATTTCAGCAGCTGGAACTCCATTTTGATTGGCATGAAGATTGTTTTCCCCGCTGTTGTGAAGGTTATTTTAGTGCTGAGGACGTTTCATGATTGAAAACCAGCAGCTAGGTTCTTCAGGTTTCTTCAAATAAATCCGATACCACCAACAGCGGAACCGGACTTGAGAGACACTACACAAACTGCCAGTCGGTTCTTATACAGTCATGCCAAACACTTAGCATCACATGTATCTTGTGGATGAAGGTGCAGTATGGTGTTTGAAGGATACAAGGAGGAGGAAGTGTTCTCAGCCCGGGGAAGTGTGATTGGGAGGTGGTGGAGCAACTCCTGACAGCCTGTAATGGCCTCTGGTCAAGTTAGACCACACGGACTCTGCGGTCCGCCATTCTTCCACACAGCCTTGTGTGGCCACTCTGTTTTCACAGATGTCCACAGCTGTTGCTCTGCTCCGGTGTGCACGCACTTGCACACACGCAAACACACAAACACACACCTTCCCTGCCTAAAAGCTCCAAACATGTCAATGAAAGAAACCCGACAGAAGATGAACGTCTCCAGGGCTCCATAGAACCTGACAGGAACTAAATAGATCAAATGTCAATATGAAGGATAAGCATGTTATTGTGGAGGCATGATTGGTTCATGTCACAAGATGTTTTCCTCTTCCATGGAGGACTGAGGCCTCCTTACACTAGTTACCATGACTCCTCTTCCTCATCATCACTGCCCATGCTCAACCATCCTCTGTCTAGTTCCAGACATTCTTACCTACCTGTTGACAATCAGAGAGAGGCTTGCCCTGGTATGGAGTCTTGTCTAGTTTGTTTGTGTAACAACCGTGCTTGAACCATCAAGCCGAATTCCAGGGAGAGGCTTGGTTTAATTTGGGACATTTACATGCAATCTGATGGCGAGTAAAATGGGAACGGATGAGGGACATTCTGTCCTGCCATGCGGGTCGTATTTGTCACAGTGTTATTTTCATGCTCCTGACTGTAACAATCCAGGACATAGCTTTGATGTCTTGACCCAGCATTTTTATGCACTGTTAGGGCTGGGTGACCAAGGGCTCTGTGGGGAATGATTCCGTAGTGTAAACATGGTGAATCACTAACCTCGGTTTGGTTGAAAACAAGCATACACACATCCCATGTGTGTATACAAGTCTACACACACAGGGATGTTGAAATGTTGGAATTTCATAAATGACCGTTTGGATTCCTTATCATTTGGGTAAGTGGAAAGAAAAGCTGAGAGTTTTGGGGATGCTTCAAATTGGTTCAGATCTACTTAATGATTTCATAGATGACATGTGTCCTCACTCATGCCGTACAAACACACACACACACAAATAAACACACACACACAAATAAACAACAACAAAACACATCCGCCCAAAAGTGTGTGTGAGGGTGTGTGTGCGCAACGCAGTGGCAACAGCCTCAGAATGCAGCCTCACCCCGAGGAATGAGGCATCAGTTAGCCCCCAGTGAGGTGGTCCACAGTGCTGGGAGAGTCAGAAGGCTGCAGCCTGATCCCCTGCCTCCTGCCCCCTGCCTCCTGCCCCCTGCCTCCTGCCCCCTGCCTCCTGCCTCCTGTCCCCTACCTCCTGCTCCCTGCCTCCTGCCTCCTGCTCCCTGCCTCCTGCCCCCTGCCTCCTGCCCCCTGCCTCCTGCCTCCTGTCCCCTACCTCCTGCTCCCTGCCTCCTGCCTCCTGCCTCCTGTCCCCTACCTCCTGCTCCCTGCCTCCTGCTCCCTGCCTCCTGCCCCCTGCCTCCTGCCTCCTGCTCCCTGCCTCCTGCCCCCTGCCTCCTGCCTCCTGCCCCCTGCCCCCTGCCTCCTGCCTCCTGCCCCCTGCCTCCTGCCCCCGGCCCTGCCTCCTGCCCCCGGCCCTGCCTCCTGCCCCCGGCCTCCTGCCTCCTGCCCCCGGCCCTGCCTCCTGCCCCCTGCCTCCTGCCTCCTGCTCCCTGCCTCCTGCCCCCTGCCTCCTGCCTCCTGCCCCCTGCCCCCTGCCTCCTGCCTCCTGCCCCCGGCCCTGCCTCCTGCCCCCTGCCTCCTGCCTCCTGCCTCCTGCCCCCTGCCCCCTGCCTCCTGCCCCTGGCCCTGCCTCCTGCCCCCGGCCCTGCCTCCTGCCCCCGGCCTCCTGCCTCCTGCCCCCTGCCTCCTGCCCCCGGCCCTGCCTCCTGCCTCCTGCCTCCTGCCCCCTGCCTCCTGCCCCCTGCCTCCTGCCCCCGGCCTCCTGCCTCCTGCCCCCTGCCTCCTGCCCCCGGCCCTGCCTCCTGCCTCCTGCCTCCTGCCCCCTGCCTCCTGCCCCCTGCCTCCTGCCCCCTGCCTCCTGCCCCCGGCCTCCTGCCTCCTGCCCCCTGCCCCCTGGCCCTGCCTCCTGCCCCCTGCCTCCTGCCTCCTGCCTCCTGCCTCCTGCCTCCTGCCTCCTGCCTCCTGCCCCTGGCCCTGCCTCCTGCCTCCTGCCCCTGGCCCTGCCTCCTGCCTCCTGCCTCCTGCCTCCTGCCTCCTGCCCCCTGCCTCCTGCCTCTGGCCCTGCCTCCTGCCTCCTGCCCCTGGCCCTGCCTCCTGCCCCCTGCCTCCTGCCTCCTCCTGGGTGTGGAGCTTGGTGGATCTGCGGTGGGATTGTAATTAGTGGCAGTGCGGCCAGTGAGTAGTCACCCTTCATGGTACAGCAGCTCCCTGGCTTCAACCAGGGGGTTTCTCCTGGTCTCGTCTCCATTGGCAACTGACCTCGAAGTTGAGGATGCGATGGAGTCATGGATCCCGAGAGAAATAATCAATGTACTTGTATTCGCCACCAATGGCCAGGCATTAGCATCCCAGTTTACTCACAAGAAAGTTATTTAATTGGCAAATGACGCCACTTTTGAAAGACATAAGACATAAAAATAACAAGAAATAGGCCTATGGTTTCTAACTTAGATTTATTTTTATTTAAAAAGTAAAGCTATTCCTTTACGTTTACTCGACCTAAACGCCAATACTGCACAGTACGACAGGCCAATGAGCTCCCAATGGCAGCGGCCCCAGTGTAAACGCTGAACCCTAACAATGCTCGTATCCACATGCAAACACCCAGTCTCTCACCTTCACTAATCCCTCACAGCTGAAAGCAGTCACCACCAGATTTCTGATAGGACCGATTCACACAACAGAAGTGTCCAGCCAGGGCTAAAAATAACTCCTGAAGGATTAAAGCTCCGACCTGATCAAATCAAGAGAGTGCGTCTCTTCCACAATCTCTCCCTGTCCGTGACACCAGCTCCGCCTTTTTTTTTTGAAGCTGCAATTAAAACAAACTGTGGATGTGAAGCTGACTTCAACGGTGCATTTTTCGGCCCTGCTTTCATGTCTCACAGTTTCCTTTTTCCGTCATCCCATCTCACTTGGTCAAACTCTTTTCACAACTTTTTCCTGTTTGGATGTCTGGCCTGCTGCAAGGACGCCCTCGATTATTTAAACTTTGTTAGCGATGCGTCGGAAAAAGTGGAAGGCGAGTGGCTGCTGTTGGCATAGTGGAGGTGAACGAGGCGGACACTGTTGTTGCCTAAATAAGATGCAAAAAAAACAGACCAGAGGAAAAAAATAATTGTCTGCTTTTCTTGTTCAAACACCCAAGAGTGTTCGGTGACAAAGGTGTAGGTCTACAAACGTACATTTCCACAATTCCAAAGAATGCTTGGAAAAGGGATTATGGCAAAAGAACCGTTTTTCCATTGAGCTATCACACCTGATTTATTTGAGATATTCCTGGAAAGTCTTGCCACTGCTGCTGTCTGTACCTACCACGCGAAGGCCAGGCAACAGCTCTCTAGACGCCCTTAATCACAGACCACGCAAACACTTCTGAAGGATGAGTGGCTGCTGGAGTATATTTCCAGATATTAACATAACCGCGAGAGGAAACATTTATGATTAAAAATAATAATAAAATTCACGAAGTAAAAAATTAAAAAACATCCCAAATGAGACCCAGCTGGGCTGTCAGTGGCATGTTCCACTGGGCTGCTGTGCAGACAGTGTGGTCGGCGAGGGGGGTTGGGGGTGGAAGGAGGAGGGGGGGGGGGGCAGAGGGGGGAGAAGGGGGGGGGGGGGGTAGAAGTTGAGAGAAGTCATTAATTGTTTATGTATCCCATGCAGAAAATGTGACCACCTCAATCCTTCCATTTTTCTCTCTCTTCTTCTTCTCACTTCTTCTGCTCCTTCGCTGACGCCGTTCATGTCCTTAGTGTCAGACAGCATGGTTGGGATGGTAAAGGCTGAGGCCCCAGGCAGCCTGCACTACAGGTGGCAAAATGTCATTATACATTTGCCCAAGTTTCAACAGAGGCCAGTCACACGGCCCTGTCCTGACAACATGGATGACCTGTCACTGAACACAACACCATCAGCAGTGGACCAGGTCACAGAGAGGTCAGCCCAGCACACCGCTCAACATTTCAGAGAGATCTTCTGGGATCTGAGTAACGTGTCATTCTAATCCGGATCAGGTGATTTTAATCTTTTTAGTCACACTAACTGGAGCTTCAGAGACAAAGATTGCTTTGAAGACATTGTTCTGATCTGACATAAGAGCAGTCTGAGCATGTCTATTTTGGTAACGAAACGCCACTTGATAAGAAGGAAAAACACAGGGGTTGTTTTTCAACGTGTTGTCATAGGAACAGACTGTGCTTGTTGTCTTCCGTTCTTTCTCAGTCTTTCTCTGTAGCGTAAATGTGGTCTCTGTTCAGATGAACAGGTGAAGATGAAGGTTTCCAGACACAGAAACCTCTGTGTGCATCATCAGTATTCAGTCTCCATCTCTAACCTGCAGCCTACATCCTCTCCCCAGGCAGACTGGGTCGTTTCCCAGTGATAGCCTGTGCCCGAACCTCGTCCGGAGCAGTCCATGTTCCTGGCCTCAGCCCCAGCCCCAGCCCCAGCCTCAGCCCCAGCCCCCTGCTTCTGTTTCATATCAACAGTGATTAGAGATGTTAGTTTGTTTGGTGGACACGCCCCTCGCGTCCCCTAAAGCCCCTGGCTTGTGGTGAACTCACGGAAAACTGTTGGTCCCATGCCGCTCTCCACCAGCTTCCCCCTCCCATCCCCCCCCCCCCCTTCCTCAATGACATCCCATGATCCTCAGGCCCCATTGGGCATGACACGCCTGTATCCTCCAATCAAAAACTGACCTTTTTCATAAGGTTTCCTTTCTTAATTTCCATGGTTATGGCTTTTGTTATTTCACAACAAAACCTTCTCTTTTTTGTTTTGTTTTTACGAGGCACTTGACAATGTAAAGTCCCAGATCTTCCGTGATGTCATAGTCCACCAGGTGTGGAAGTGAGGGAGGGGCGGGGTGTTGCTGCTCCATCACAAAGTGGTACACAATATTCACTGGTTACAGTGCATGAAGTAGGAGAGAGATTTAGGTGGAGGGTCTATTTATAGATACATTGCGGCTACAGTACGTATAGGTACAGTACACACTAGGTATGTTGGTCCTATTTAGTTGATTAAGCTGTGCTGGGCTGTCCTTCCACATTGCCTTTCCAAATTGAAGTCCTCCAGGTTCACGATCTGCATCAACAGAAATGAACAGAAGTCATTTCAAACTCTACCCGTCTAAGGCAAAATTTATGACAGTCTTTACCTTTTTCACAATGATATCTTCATTGTGAAATACTATTAACATTGACAGTCACACATTTTTGGGATTAGGGTTAGGATATGGGTTAGGCTTAGCAGAAAGGTTGCCTATGTTTCTGTTGGGTGTTTCTTTGCACGCAACAGGTCTCGGGCCAGTCATACTCGTCTGAGACCGGTAGCCGGTAAGGGTTGTTCCTGAACAACATGACCTCGTTCAGAACAACACAACCTCCATTCGTTTATGAAGATGTTCAAAAAAAGGTTTGTATCCACGTTTCCCCTCTGAATCACAGCGTCTAGCTGAACATTTGTATTTTGTACAACCCTTTTTACCCCTCTCCAAACCCTCAGCCGAATCACTTTCACTCCTATACTTTATCTATACCTTTGTCAGATAAAAATCTCTTTCCTCTTACTCCTTGTTGAAATACAGACGTTCCTTGTCATTGGAGATTGCTGATATTCACATCCAAAGTAATCATGTGCTTGTTCATAAATGGAAAGCCCACACACAAACACACACACACACACAAAATCTTCAAGATCTCATTAAACCAACAGATGAGACTGGCATATGAGAGCAGTAGTCGACCCAGAGGCCGTTTACCTGGATCAGGTGAGCCTGGGCGCTGTGCAGAGCAGGGGGAGAGGAGGAAGAGCCACAGAGGACAGGTCAATAGAGTGTGTTGCTGCCTCCAGGAACTGGAACATGGATCAGATGTGCTCTGTTTGGGCCTGGAGCCTGTTCCCTGGCCCTGGAGGATACCCAGGGGCACAGCCGGCACATGCCCCTGGAGGATACCTAGGGACACAGCCGGCACATGCCACTGGAGGATACCCAGGGGCACAGCCGGCACATGCCCCTGGAGGATACCCAGAGGCACAGCCAGCACATGCCTGGCTGCCAAACCACATCGGGGACACGGATGACCTCCAGTGGGACGGATATCATCGTGGTTCCTCAGGGAAATAGGGTTCTTTTAACTCATTTAACCACTGTCTAAATGAGGAGTGAATCTTCACTGCACGTCCCTCAACTGTCGTTCAGATGTTGTGTGTGTGTAAGGGATGTTTACACAGATAGCTGTTTATCAGAAGGGTCCGTTCCCTGACCTGGGAGAAGAGGGTAACAGTAGCAGACATTAGGAAGTCAAATTAACGCATGAATGGTTACAACATTCAATACATAGATGGATGTCTGAAGATATTCCAACCAAATACTTTGTTGGATTTTTATAAACTAAATTAACTATTGTCACTGTACAGAATTCCATGAATCAAACGCTCACAACAAAGTTCTCCCTTTTCTGACTCAAGGTGCTGTTTTCAATCATTTTGAAAGAAAAGATTTGACTCCCTACAACCAACCCCCCACTTGAAACAAAAACATGATTCATGTTGTCCTTACCCACACTAAACACACAGCCTAGTGGAACAAACTGCCCTCCTTTTCCACAAAAGGAAATTGATTCACAACCTTTAATTGGGCTAGAGAAAGAAAAAAAGATGGGTAGAGAGAAGAAGATTAATAACACAAAATAAACAAAGCAACAACAGCCTCAACACTGTGAGACGAGATCCGATTATGTAAGATATCAGGCTTCTGATTTGAAAGAGAATAAGCCATCATTAGCTAGGAGGATTTCAACCTTCCATATTATCACAATATCTGGATGCGTTTCAGCCTCGCATCCGAGCGAAGGTTCCAGTTGTGGTCAATGGGCCTGGATTTCCGAATTGAAATCCCTGCAGGCCAACACAATGCTGTCAGCATTAAACGATTCAAAGCATCACAGCATCCATTTGTGAGTCGCCTTAACATTTAGGGTTACAAACACTCACTGGAGTCCACTTAAAGGTTATGGCTGGCGTGTAAAGCTCAGAAAGTGAATGGGGTCCTGGCTTCCCCTGACCGCGTTCGGAGGGAGGGAGAGCGGGTGGAAAGAGCAGCAGACGAGGTGGTGGTGTGCGGGTGGCGTGAGGGTGGAGAGCACAGCCTGATGTGGAAAATGTTCAAACACCGTGACTGAGTGCTGTATTTCAGCGAGGAGCCCACTGCTACAGCAAGTTTTATTTCAGCTGTGGTTAAAACAAGAAACAAGAAGGTGTAAAAACTTGCCCACAGTTGCAAGTCTCACTAAATCCTCTCTGGCACGGCACAAGCAGGCCAACGCAGCCCATCTGCAGTAGTGCATTACGTGGTGACATCACCATTACACTTTTGTCTATTATTAATCCATAATTCTGTAATTATTTAATTATGTCCATATCAAATCCATAGCTGAGGCAGATATTAACTTACTACCCATTGCACATCCATGAGTTATACTATAACTATGCTAACAGTAGTACTAACAGTTATTACAGTAGTAACACTAATCAGAGCTGTGGTTTGCAACATGCTACTTTCAGGTAGAAAGTATTGATGGATGGGCAGCCATAAGTTACTGCTATTCTAGGTATGTAGGTCAGTCTTTTATTTTGGGGAGATGGGATTGTTTTGAAGGGTCTCAGATTCAAGGCTGCTGACCTCTAGTTTGTCCAGGTTGCAGGTTACAACATAGTGGTTGCCAGATCTGGCTATTTGATTTAACGTGCAACTTTATTCCTGCTGTGTGTCAAGTAACAACCAGAGTATTCAAACACAGTCATGCCGGAGGACGAATCCTTTCCAATCTAAAATCTACAACATTTCTTAGAAAAACCATAGATGTGAACAAAGGCTTTGATTTGATTTCATGGAATCCAAGAGCACTGTGATTCAGCTTTTCCTTCATGTGTGAAAAAGACCAAATTTAAACAAGGTGGTCAATTCCTGTGGTTCAAAAATTGGCTTTTGTATAGAGTTTAGTTGTTTGTTTAATTCAGGCAGATTTGAGGAACACAGTTGAGTCAGTAGACTCAATGTGTCTGGATGTAAACTCTGAGTTTATGTCATGGACAGATGTACAGATGCAGGGCATTTGTCCGTCCGGTCATTTCATTTAGTTTAGCCTTATGTGAGACTTCCTCATTTGGAGGCTGAGGAGGATGTCAAATGTGTCCATAAATAATCAGATGTCTCCTGGAGGATGCAGGCATGTGGAGCAGGACCAGCGAGTCTGGGAGTGGACTCAGCTTTGAGCGTTAGGTTTCAGCTGTGTATGTCAGGGGGGGAGCGGGGAAAAAACGACCAGTGCCAGGGGCCTCGTTCACGGCCTGGCCCTCTCCTCAGGGACTGTTGTCCGGCCTCAGGATAGGCAACTGTATCAACATGGCCCCGATGTGGTCCCCTTCACCCGGACCCTTGTGACCCCACTCCGGAGCCCACAGTGCACATCCAGCAAACACAGGCAGAAACAGCAGACGTTGAATAACCAGAGTTCTTTGAGGGCGGTGTTGTGAAGTTAAACAGGGGTTTAAGGGGGGTTAAAAATGTTGCCCTGTATACTTTGGGCTTGATTAAGTTGAGTGAACTTGACAATTTGCGAAATGTTTTAACGTTTCTTTCATTTAAATAGCCACTGTCGTTTAAATAGCAAAGGAGGTGTGAAGTGATTGGTTATCCTGGTTAAACTGTATGGTATTTACCTGGCAGTCCTGTAAAATGGATTGGTTTGTTTACATCTGAAAGAAAGGAACAATGCACGTTGTCAAAGGTTCTACTTATGGAATGGTTTGGCACTAGGATGCAACTGAATAGACCCTACCCAGGGGAGGGCATGGAGCCAGGGGGAGGCGGTGTACCAAGACCCGGCCAGGCGGCTTGTGATTCCAGAGGCCCTACGCGTTCCTCTGTTCCACCACGCGTTCCTCTGTTCCACCACGCGTTCCTCTGTTCCACCACGTCACTCTCCCACCTTGCATCCTTTGAACCCTAACCCTTTGAACATGACCATTACTGTAAGCCAACCAAGAATAGAAACAATAAAATGTCTTGAATGAAATACTGTGATACCTGCTGTTATTTTTGGATGCACTTATCCACATTTGCGTTAAATTGCTATAACTCCTCGTGGTGTTTTTCCTATATGTTTTATGTGTTTTTAGTGACATTTAAATGTGAATCGAGACTTGAACACTTTCACTAGTTTCCATGCCACTTGGGCCCAACTGCCAAAAAAAATTTTCTTCATTTTTTTAACGACAAGGACATTTTCACCCTGTAACGAGTTGCAGTATTTCTAAAGCTGAATCTTGACACAAGCTTATACTATCTGGCAGCTTTGGTCCACACCCAGCACAGACGTTCTGCACCGGAGACATGACTCCATGTTTGGAGTCAGGGAAGCTGGTTGTTTGTGGGGTGATTTTGGATGATTTAAGATATCTCTGTGGACTGAATATGGACAGTTGTGCGTTCCAATATTGTGTTTCAGATGTGTTATGTCTAGAATACATTTACAATAAATGTACATTTAGCAGACGCTCTTATCAAGAGCGACTTACAGTAAGTACAGGGACATTCCCCCCGAGGCAAGTAGGGTGAAGTGCCTTGCCCAAGGACACAACGTCATATTGCACGGCCTGGAATCGAACCGGCAATGATTAATAGCCCGATTCCCTAACCGCTCAGCCATCTGACTCCAGAATGCGCCTTTATGGCATCAGCTAACGCTCTGAGATGAAATGAAAACACTGATGTGTCCCTGGGCTTTACAGACACACAGCAGCCTGCCGTAACACACGGCTTGTTTGCTTTGACAACAGACAGGGCCAATCTTTTGCCTCGTCACCTTTATGTAATCATCTATTTTGAAAACCCTCACATTGGGTTTAGGCCCACTGTCTATAGTTTCATGTATATTGTTCATCTAAAGGTCACTGAAGATGTATTCTGCCCCACAGTATCAACCGCATCTCACTGTTTGATATCCCTCGACAGTTGGTTAATTTTAGTGTCAAGGAGTGTCTGCATTGTCAACCATAACCCTATCGGACTACATCTATGTGCAACCACACCTAAAGACGTTGACTTCTCAGGACCATGTAGAGCAGGGGTGTACAATCCTGCTCCTCAGGGTCCACTGTCCTGTATGTTTTAGATCAGACCTGATTCAAATGAATGGGTTGTTATTGAGCTCTGTGGAAGCCTGATAACAACCCATTCATTTGAATCAGGTGTGCTGGAGCCAGGAAACATCTAAAACATGCAGGATAGTGGACCCCGAGGACCAGGAGTGAGAACATCCCCCGATGTAGAGGATGAATCAGGTGCGTCGGTCGAAAGCTGAAGCCAAACCCCGCCCCCGCCTGTCATCCACTCCCGAGGCCATGTTGGGCTCCCTTGGGCTAGGAGCACCTCTACGTGATCCAGATCTCCTCACTAGCGAGCATTGAGTAGAGTAGGCCTCAGAGCCAGGTGGTGATCCTGCACAGGCGCTGGCCTCTGTCAACACCAGGAGCGCCTATGTTTAGGAGCGCCTCACGTAAAACCTCAGACCTCCGGAGCAACCAGACTCGGAGGCCCGTTGTGACCCCAGGATATGCAGCAGGAGCTGGGAATGGAGTTTGGCACCGCTCAGTTCCCGTGCAACAGCCTACTAATGACCTGCACAGCTGTGCGGAGGAAAGGGAAACGTGTTGAATAACGTAACAAGAAAGACCAGAGACTTGCTCTTTCCCAGGGTTTTTTAGTTTTTTTTCCTTTTCGTTTTTTCCAGTGGCGGTGGTATTGTGTTTTCAGGAGTTTTTTTCGGTCTCGTGCTGCAGAGTGTGTTTTATCGTGTCTTCAGCCCTAACAGTCTCCTAGCTGTGTCCTTCATCTTTGAGCTGCAACACAACGTGATATCGCTAATTCTGTACCAAAGCTTAATCCAGGCCAGGACCCTGACAGATTGCCAGTGAACAGCTCCTCATTCTGTTAAATGCAAAGAAAGCTAGACCCAAATGTTCTTGTTGCCATTAAAGAACGTCTTGAACCCCACTGATGTAAGATTTGGGCAGAGGATCGTTCGTTTATCATGGTTGGCTTGAACTGATCCAGTCAAATGAATTACTCAGAAAATAAAGTACAGATTTGAAAAGTACGTTCTCACAGAACACAAATTATGACAGAACGATAATATTAATATGTCTACTCAGTACTGTAGCCAGAAAAACATTGTTACTTTGTTAAACTATATTTCTGGCACATCGAGGAGATGGGTCGGTTTGGTTTAAAAGATTGAGTTTGTTCAAGGAATTCTTATTTATTTATTTTACTTGTCTGATGTTTCAGCATACACAGGACACAAACCCGCACAGACATAGACATTGACTAAGACAGTGCAGTGAGGACTGATACAGTAGTGTAGGACACATGTGGGTATACAGTAGTTAGACCCATCTTCTAAAAACTCCTTTTTCTATCGTCTCCAGCTGAGAGCTCAGGAGAACGCCTTGGCTTCTAGACCCCCCACGGTGCAACCACACTGTCCATGAGAACACTGGCTGAAGCCTTCAGACATAGCGTCTCGTTTCAGCCAGTCCTGTCTCTGCACCTCTTGGCTTCCTGTATTGACAAGTCAAGAGAAAGTCAAGAGAAAAGCAAGAACAACTTCTGAGAAGATATCATTAAATATTACTGTGCAATCATTCGATACTATAAAATTATTGCAGACATTTGTTTTTGATTATTACTATTAAAAATAATACGAGAGGCCTCCGATGAGGACTGAGAAGAAACCAGCCATGTTTTATTTTGGTAAGTTATGAGATAGACGGTGCCCAGTGCAGTACATGTACAGGAAACAGCCTCAGAGCGCCATCCTATCCATGGCCTGTGGAATTTACCCAAGCTACAATAGTCATTAGCTTATCATTATTAACCTAAGGTAATGTCCTAAGCTAACCTATGATGTCATTTGGTAGCGTATATACTTTATCGTCGTAAATTTATGATGTCATTTTTTTACCTGAGTTATGTCTGCTGCAGATCAAAAATAATGATCCATTTGAAGGTAGTTATTGAGCTACACGACCTCCTTCCAGACAGACAGGCTGCAGGACGACATGGAGACAGACAGAGCTAAAAGACGGAATCCGGCAGAAACTATAAACTGACGTGTTTAGTAAACAAGGAAGTCCAATCTTACGGTATTCCTGTCCCTCAGTGTGTTTGACGGTAAACACCCCCATTTGGTCATACGCCGGAATGAACGAAATATAAAGACTGAACCCCCGTGCCTGCGGTAAGGGATGACTGTAATAACAATCTGAATTTAGAGCTCTCATCCATTCGAACGAGGCGTCTATTTAAAGCGCACTCTACGATAGGCTTTTTCCTCATTGGGTCAATCCGTCACCGTGCCTCATTACAGAGAAATGCAAACACTGGACAGAACGGCTCCGGCGTTTGTGCGGAGCGTCTTTTGGAGGCCCAGATGTGTACGTGAGCCCTCTGTTGCATGCAAAGTGACATAACGTTGACAGCACATGCTCGTGCGCGGTGCGATTGATTTCTGGAACGCATGACTTCATTTTCCATGCTGTTCATCCCTCTGATGTATTACCCTAGCTAATTCAACTGATTTTGAAGCCCTGAACAGTTTAATGTACTTAAATCAGTACTTAATCACTGGACTAACAAATGTCTGACTCCACTTTGCACTCATTGAAGGTACATGACAGTTTATCTATGGAGTTTGATTAACCAGGAAGTTCCTTAGTCACCTTGCAAAGGGAAGGCAGCCATGGGGACAGAGCTTCAGCGACAACAGAACATCGCTAACGCACATAAACACACGCGTTTGGGCTGCAACTGATTTAGAGCGCATAGGAAACAGTATGCGTTTCATTAGGAATGTTCTGTCATCGTAGTACTTGCATTTTCCTTAAGATGCACGTGGGGGAGGGGGGGGGGGCAGCTGGGGCAAGATGTGTTCGTCTCCAAGGGAAGTTGGTTCGGATGTGAACCCTAGCGTCCTACCCCCCCCCCCCCCCCCCAGTCCCTCTGGATCAAGTTATCTGGAGATCTGTGGCTGAACACAGTTGTCCAGAGAAAGAGACTGGGCACAGGCCGCCACACAGAGAGAGATTGGGCAGAGGCCTCATTACAGAGAGAGACTGGGCAGAGGCCTCATTACAGAGAGAGACCGGGCAGAGGCCTCATTACAGAGAGAGACTGGGCAGAGGCCTCATTACAGAGAGAGACCGGGCAGAGGCCTCATTACAGAGAGAGACCGGGCAGAGACCTCATTACAGAGAGAGACTGGGCAGAGGCCTCATTACAGAGAGAGACTGGGCAGAGGCCTCATTACAGAGAGAGACTGGGCAGAGGCCTCATTACAGAGAGAGACCGGGCAGAGGCCTCATTACAGAGAGAGACCGGGCAGAGACCTCATTACAGAGAGAGACTGGGCAGAGGCCTCATTACAGAGAGAGACTGGGCAGAGGCCTCATTACAGAGAGAGACCGGGCAGAGGCCTCATTACAGAGAGAGACCGGGCAGAAGCTTCCTTCATTTTTGGAAATGAAAAGATGTGGAAATTCTAATATTCTTATAAGAATCATTCCCTGAATGAATCCACATGGATTTGCCCTTTGATACGACGCAGGAGCCTCTCTTGCAGAGCTAAGAACCATGTAACCTTCAGGAAGCACCTGTCAACCAGGAAGCTGCCATTTGGCCACTGGTAACTACTGTTTTTCCTTCTCCGAGCTCTGCTATGTACCGTGTCACTGGAAACAATGTTTTTTTTAGTGCACAGTCATGACAAACAATCATGAAGAGACCAACACATCTCAGCATGACCAGTTGTGCCTTTTCCCTTCACGGTTGCCCGTCTCCATTTGATTTCAATCACCTCCAGCAACTGCAGTTCCCTCGCCGCGGACGCCGTGTGAAAGAAACATAGGAAGGAGACGGGGAACAGATTATGCAGGGGAACGATAGACTAAGCACAATTATGAGCTAGCATTCCTCCTGCTTCTGTAAATACCTGGTTTCCTCTCCCCTTTCACAGCCGGTCCAGGAATATTACGGAGGGGAGACCTACACAGGGGGTATGTAAGGGTTAACACAGGTCGATAGCAGTCATTTTAATGACTGATTTGTAGGGCCACAAATCAATTTTAAGGGCATGTAAATCACAGTTGTGTGATCCTGACATCAGTGAACCTACGGTGTGTTTTAGCCTTGTTCGGTGCATCAATCAAAGTTTTCACCTATTTAGTTTTACATAGCTGTCCTGCTAAGTAAGTAAAAGGTGGAACAGTGTAATAATGTTTAACAAGCAAAGCTTAAAACAGCCATCCTTACACATAGCTGAAAGGTAAGATCAGGTCGCATAACATATCTTCCTCTCTATCTTTCTATCATCTCTCTGTGTCTCTCTCTTTCTATTCTTCCCTCTCTCTTTCTCTATATCTGTTTCTCTCTCCCAGCAGTGACTAGTAAGGGTGGTAGGGCAGGATCAGAGAATGAAGTAACCAATCCTCTAGAGGTAACCTGAGAAGTCAGCTCCTCAGAAGAGAACACACGACGTGTACAACACACCCGACCTGTCCTGCGCAAGTCCACATGTCAGCGGCTGTCAGGAGATGAAGAGAGACGAAGAGAGACGGAGGCAGGAGCGGAGGGGTGGAGAGAGGGGCGGAGCCAGAAGGACTGGCAGGAGCATAGGGGTGGAGAGAGGGGCGGAGCCAGAAGGGCGTGGGCACCTTTGACGTCAGCGCCCGGAGGAGCTGTTTGCGGATGCCGTCACAGGTCCTGGAGTTGTGGAGCGTCTCGTGAGGAGGACGCTATGCTGGCCATGCAGGCCGTATCGCCCATACAGATTAATTGGTCTGGTCTGATTGGCTCCTTTGTAGCTTCGCTGAACACTCCCAAACACTCAGAGAACAGAGCTACACTTTACATACCATGTTCTCTGCGGTTCCTTATTGTGATGCCAAAGGTACGGAGGACTTAGTCATGGTTGGCACAGCATTAGACCCTCCACCAAGGATATCCTGGAGGGTCCTTCGTGTCTTTATTTAGAACGCCGCCAGTGTCTTCCCACACGGCCACACACGTCAGATCTTTCTCCAGTCTTGGCCCATGTCAACAGACCTGTTGGGGCTTTGGGGCACGGACCAAATGCAGTGCCTTGATTTAGGTGCAATTACAGTGCCTGTTCTGTACCCCCTTAGGGCTTTGCATATGTGAACAGTGTGTGTGTCTGTGTTTGGTGTAGGTGTGTGTGTGTGTGATGTGGACTCAGGAAGTGAAGAGACTGGAGGAGGGTAGTTAATGAATTAAAAAGGCATTTGGTGCGACTGAGCCTATCCTGGTCTTGACGACATGTGTGCAGGTGTGCTCTCTCATCGTGGCTGCTGACGAACACAAACGGTGGAGATACTATGTTATCGTTCTGGGGGCGGTTGGCAACCAAACCACCGGCGAGTGAGCATCGTGCAACCTTCAGATTTAGAAAATGTGCCAAACACAGCCCTGCACCACCCCGACCACCCCCAGGACATGGCATCCCGTGTTCAAAGGACAGACTGCTGGAAATGAAGGTCCAATCACCTTGATTGGAGGGAAAATGGCTTGTTGTTGGAGCCTAGTGCAGCTGTAGAGTCTGTGAGAGACAGGGTCTCGTCATGGCAACCTTGGGACAAATCCACTGTGACACCCTGATACAGTACTTCTGACTCTTGCTAGCATGTAGTGGTTAACATTGGGGCAGATGAGACATGTTTATGAGCACGTAAAACATATCTATTTAGCCTGGCTAACATGATAGTATCCCAGGGCCTGCTGTACTGGTGTTTGTGTGTGTGTGTGTATCTGTGTGTGTGTGTATCTGTGTGTCTGTGTAGGTGTATGTGTGTGTGTCTGTGTGTGTATCTGTGTGTATCTGTGTGTATCTGTGTATGTGTGTGTGTGTGATGGACAGCGCTGCTAGAGTCTATGAGTCTCTGCCACTACTTTATTTGTAGTCTGGAAGAATCGTTTTGGTGTTTAGTTCCATAGCGTGTGACTGTGTGGGTTCTCACACAGCTCTGTTCAGACAGTGAATCCCCTTCACAGACTTTGGGTATAGACTTGTTTGCTACTTTACCTGTGCAAAGATACCCGGGGTAGAAGTGGAAACGGCACAGCAACTAACTTTGAACAGTGAGTCTGACAAAACATTTCCAAGATAGTTAGATATGTTTTGTTTTAATTTTGCACATTGTGGATTAAAATATATATATAAACCCTAACCCATTTATCAGGGGCGGTCCTTACCCCAGACGCTTCAGTCACATACAGTACAGGGTTGGGATTTGAACCTGCAACCTCTTGGTCTGGGGTCAAGTGCTCTACCTGAGCCCCCATATCTTGTGGACACTTCAATTATGATGGCATGTTGTCGTTATCAAGCAACCCTTGACTCAACTGCAGAGTGGTGCAACGAGCCCCTTGATACGGTGCCAGGTGAGAACCTGGAGTGGGCTTCAGTGGGAGAGGAAAATGTGACATCATGAGAAATTCCGAGGCAAGACAGAACGTTTGTGGTCGAGATGTTTTTCAGTTGTTACGGGAGCACTGGTCGCGTGTGCCTGTCTCTTTTGCGTATCCTATTTTGCAGATTTTCATATAAAGTTTCAGTGTTTAGTTTTCTGTTGATGATGTTGTTGTTTATTTCCACCCGTTCCAGACTCTTGTGGCTTTTGCATGACGAAAGTCTTCAGCACAGCCCTTTCCGGTGTGGGGTGAACAGACTCGGCCAATAGGTCTTTGAGTTTCCACCGCATAACAACAATGTTTCAATTTGTCTAATCGGGGCTATTTAGGCTAAGTAAACTATCACTCTTCGGGATTTCATCTGCAGCCATGGCCCAGTCATGCAGGATTCTTATTAAAACCATTTGTGTGCGGCATGAGAGTGGGAGTGGGGGAGGAGAAGAATGGGGTGGAGGAGAGAGAGGGGGGGGGAGAGAGAGGGGGGAGCTGGGGTGGGGGAGAGAGAGGGGGGAGCTGGGGTGGGGGAGAGAGAGGGGGGAGCTGGGGTGGAGGAGAGAGAGGGGGGAGCTGGGGTGGGGGAGAGAGAGAGGGGGGGGAGAGAGAGAGGGGGGAGCTGGGGTGGGGAAGAGAGAGAGGGGGGGAGAGAGAGGGGGGAGCTGGGGTGGAGGAGAGAGAGGGGGGAGCTGGGGTGGGGGAGAGAGAGAGGGGGGAGAGAGAGGGGGGAGCTGGGGTGGGGGAGAGAGAAAGGGGAGCTGGGTGGGGGAGAGAGAGAGGGGGGGAGAGAGAGGGGGGAGCTGGGGTGGGGGAGAGAGAGGGGGGGAGAGAGAGGGGGGAGCTGGGGTGGGGGAGAGAGAGGGGGGAGCTGGGGTGGAGGAGAGAGAGAGGGGGGGGAGAGAGAGAGGGGGGAGCTGGGGTGGGGGAGAGAGAGGGGGGAGCTGGGGTGGAGGAGAGAGAGGGGGGAGCTGGGGTGGGGGAGAGAGAGGGGGGAGCTGGGGTGGGGGAGAGAGAGGGGGGGGAGAGAGAGGGGGGGGAGAGAGAGGGGGGAGCTGGGGTGGAGGAGAGAGAGGGGGGAGCTGGGGTGGGGGAGAGAGAGGGGGGAGTTGGGGTGGGGGAGAGAGAGGGGGGAACTGGGGTGGGGGAGAGATGGGGGAGCTGGGGTGGAGGAGAGAGAGGGGGGAGCTGGGGCCAGCGGGGGCTAGCGTGGCTGGCGGCAGGATTGGATAGCCCTGGGAGAAAGTCTGGGACACGGAGAGTGAGAGGTATTGGCAAGGAGAAGGAAACCACACACAGCTTGCGTGATTGTGGTTGTACTCCACCCCCTCCGCCTCCTGCCTCCCCCTCGCGCTACCCCCTCCGCCTCCTGCCTCCCCCTCGCCCTACCCCCTCCGCCTCCCACCCCTGCTCCTTTCCCTCCCAGCCCTCTGAAGCACCTGCACCTCTGACCTCTTGACCCTGTGACCTTTGAACCGTTGTAACAGTCGGTCCTGGGCGCGGCGGGTCCACGGTGAGCGTGGCGCTAACGACAACTACGATAACCCACGCTACCTCTTATTGTGGCACCGCTCACCCAGCTGAGTGCCTCCACCTCTGCTTCCCCATCGATTCACGATTATGACCACTCTCGTAAAAAGCTTGAGAAGGACGAGGGGAGCCAACAGCCAGACCCAGCCAGCCAGTTTTTAATGGTACAGGTTTATAATGAAACACTCCTTGAGCCCTTCTCCCAAAGCGCTGACGTTATCCACTGGACACACGCGCATATTAAAAGCGCACGCTATTTATTAAGTGTGTGCCTATCAGGACGGAGGGGCAGCAGGGAGCATGGGAGGATGCAGCGCCGCGCGTTCCAAACGCGAGCCGTTACCAAGGGGTTTATCTCCTTGGTCACTCCATGCATGAGGTCATGTTTTAGAGGTCATTGTTCTTTTTTTTTTGCTCTCGCTTAGCTTCTCCGCAAATGTTGATTCTTGTGGGTTGAGTCCTAGTGACTGAAGGAGTCAGGGTGTGTGGGTTGAGTCCTAGTGACTGAAGGAGTCAGGGTGTGTGGGTTGAGTCCTAGTGACTGAAGGAGTCAGGGTGTGTGGGTTGCGGCTGAGAGGATGAAGAGGCCCCAAGTCCCATCGCCATTCATGCTTTCAGTCTGGTCGGCCCACACACGCGCTGGTGATGAAACACAGCTTCCTGGTTTGCCGGTCCACCGCGAATGTTATTTAATCAACAAGACTACCAAGCGACTTTGACCACGCTTCGACCACGTCTTCCAAATCAGAGATTAGAAGCAAATGATGTCAGTCGGTAATTGCGTGCTCTAAGCCATACGTTGAAATATTATATCGTTAAAAAGATGTCTAAAAGATGTCAAAAATAATCTGGACAGTACTTTATCGGGACCATTGGAGTGAGTTATGGCCAGGTCCCCATGGCTCATAGTGTTAAATGGACAATCACCATGCAATGCATCTTGCTCCTTCATCACCAGCACACCATCTCTGAATCTGCCTGCCCGGTCAACACAGGCTTTAATGAATCCTAATGATTCTAGTTCAAATATTCCCATGTGTGACCGCCGTGGGTCTGTCCAGACTGCTACCCTTCACACCAAGGAGGCTTTGAACCCTTACCACACAGCCTGTCTGGGCCATGATGTCATTTCCTCCCTGGGCAGGGGGGGGGGGGTTCAGATGGGCTCTGTTCCAGCAGTACGGCTGGTGTGGTCCCCCCCCCTCCTTCCACCCCCCCAGGCGCTGCACACTTGCAGGGGGTGGCTGGGAGGAGGAAGTGCACGAGGACATAAAGGTATCATGAAAGAGGACTGTACTTAAACGTTCATCTTTAAACAACTGGAGGAACAACATGTGCCTTCTAATGAAGAAGCGTTATTTGTTGTGTGGTCTGCACACATCTCACGACATGCTGGTGCTCTGCATGCATGGAGCCCACATAGGGTTATCACCAGTGGCAATATTGACACACAGAACATATTCAACGCCATGACTTTCCATTACACAGGTATTTATAGCCTTCCCATCATTTTACTTTATTAACCTTTCTAGAAATGTAAACAGATGGTTCTGTGGAAACCCTGACTCCTATGGCTACTTCTAAGACAGACCAGGACCAGGACCAGGACCAGGACCAGGACCAGGACCAGGACCAGGACCAGGACCAGGACCAGGACCAGGACCAGACCAGACTGGACTAGACTAGACTAGACTAGACTAGACCAGGACCAGACTAGACTAGACTAGACCAGGACCAGACTAAACCAGGACCAGAACCAGAACCAGAACCAGGACATAAGATGACTAAAACTAGGACTATGACCAAGGCCAGGACCCAAGACCAAGAGCAGCGAAGGCCATGGAGTGATGTGTAACGGCAGAGGCATACAGGTCAAGCTCATGGTGGTGTACCATTCACCATGAGCTTGCCGCCCCCTGCAGGCTCCCTGTGTAACACCAGCTCTTGGTGACGTCCCATGGAAAACAAACAAGATCCTGGAGAGAGCCCATGTTCATGTTCATCTACTTCTTCCTGGTTACCCAGATTATAAAAAGATCAGACTTTAAATTTAGTCTTGTGAAAATGTCACATTTTCCCGTACATCTGTGTGTGCCTCAGTGTAAGTGTGTGTGTCTAGGTTAATAATTCTAAGAGACTGTTCCCACCCATCCTTCAGTCTCTTTACCCCGTTGCCTTCTGGCAGGCGTTACCGCAGCATCCGGTCGCGCACACGCAGACTGGACAACAGTTTCTACCCAAGGGTCATCAGGCTTCTCAATGGACACTGATATGGACATTTTTACTGCACACTAGTCACTTATACACTGTCACTTTCAGCTACTGGTTGCTCTTTCAGTAACATTGCACTACTGTACCTCGCCACCAGGCTCCTGTTTGGTCATTGACAAAGTCACTGATCTGTAAATTTGCACTACTGCACTGTACTCCATTTAGGTTAGATTAGTTTATAGGGTTGTAACAGGTTTTTTTTTTTTTTTTGTGTATTAGGGTTAGTATAGCGTACTATTTATTGTTATCTGTAATTTAGGAAGTTTTAGTGTTAGGGTTAGTATAGTCGTTTATTTATTGCTATCTGTATATTTAGGAAGTTCACTTATCTAAGCTCAGCATAGATGTAAATTTGTTCTGTGTACTTATATGTTATGTTATGCCAAGTGCTTGCGTTGTCTTGTCTTAAGAATTTCAGTGCCCAGTCTAACCTTGTGTTGCTCTGTGCACCTGACAAATAAAAGACTTGAACTTGAACTAATATGCCCTTGTGTGTGTATTTATGGTGGTGGAAAAACGTGAGTCAGACAGTGCGGATGGAGGGGCTCAGACGGAGGAATGTCTGCCCGGCTAGGAGGTCTCTCTCTGGGGGAAGTGGTTCAGGGCAGTGGGGCCCACATGGTGCTGAGCCCTGGAGCTCAACTAGGCTAGACCGGATACTAGACTGATCTCCGGCCAGTTTGGCTGCTACTTACTGTAAATAGCTGAGGGGGACAGGGATAGGGTTACAGCTACTGGGACCAGGGGCCTTGGCTTCAGCTTAGCTACCTATCAACACATATCACAAACAAATTTTGCTGAAAAAAATGCTGAATTGCTTTAACGTAAACCAGCATTTTTAGTATAGAAATAGAAAAACTTGCTGTGTGCACAGTGCACTTCTAACATCCCACCAGCAGAGGGAACATCAGTTCTTTAATCCACAGAGTGAGACTGGATCCTAAGCGGGAACTTGACCATTGTATTGAGTTGTACCTACTGACAGCTCAGTTCAATCCTCTTTACAGTAGGAAGGATCATTACAGTATTATCAAACGAGTCAGTGGGATCACTAACCGCAGACCAAATCAGCAGAGGCCTCATCAAATATGCGGACGACACAGCTGTGATTGGTCTGATTTCCTCGAGGGATTGACCAATTTTGTTTTTTTTTCTAACCCATTCAAATTGGAATCCCAAAAATCTGAACCCCAAAAATTATAGCCGAAATAATTTGAGCCGATTTTAGATAGGTATGGCAATCGAGCCTGTGTCCCATCGAACCATATCTCACTTCTCCAAGAAGGGTCCCACTGCAGGATGACAAGCATGCCCCGTCTCTGCTAACCTGTCCCTTCCTACCCTCTAAAGTGATTTAATTTAGTTTCTAACCTGTTTTTATTTAATTTAGTTTAATATGGCTTTTCAATTAACCGCTTTCACCTGTCTACCATATGAATTACAGCTTCTGCCATATTAAACTCAATTAAATTAAAACAGAAATCACGTTAGAGGGCAGGGAGGGACGGGTTAGCAAAGACGCATCCACCCGTAGAGAATGGACCGATGGAGGTAGCCTAGATTAAAGTAAAAATATTGTTCATAAACCTGCATGTGATGTCTAGTCACATAGATAGGCCTATCACTCGGCCTATGTAGTAGCTAAGGTGCATGGCAACATGGAACTTTGGAAAACAATGTCGAACAATTCACATGTCGCCTTGATGTAACAGACAAATAAACGTATGTATTTAGATAAACGAGTCCGTTGTTACTATGGAAAACCGCTTGTCTGAGTGCACGCACGCTCCCGCAGCTAGGAGATGCAAATCCTGGCAGCAACAAGTGCCTTGGCACAACACCTGTCTAAAGGCAAGCGATACCTTGGTATCCTGGATTTAGCAATCGAATTTTTTGTGGTTGGAATGTTTTCGGCTCGATATTTTCATCTCGAAAATGTTTGGTTCAAAATGTTTCGACTCAACATCTTTTTTAAAGATGCCTGACATTTGTTCTATTTGAAATTCCGAAGATTGAAAAAATATATATTGAATTCAATCAAAGTTTTACTGTTCGAATTTAAGCAACCAGAATTTCTGAACCTTGAATTTTTTGATCCGATTTTTTTTTTACATTGAAATAAATTACATTATATTTCAATTTTAAAGAGGTGAATTTAAAACCAACACATTTGGTGTTTTTACATTTCAATATTAAGCATTCAATGCATTTTAAAATCAAATCATTATGTCACTGACTTGCTTCTATAGAAATCTGTTTTCTATATATGTATTAATTATGCTGAAACCTCCACTGATGGTGAACAATAAAACAAGGGAGAAAGGGAGAAAGGGAGAAAATGAGAGAGAGAGAGAGAGAGAGAGATGGAGGGGGTCAAAACTCGTCGTTAGCCAATTCTTTCATAGGCGCTGTGTACAGCATCATGTCTTAGCAAACAAGGTGGGATCGGAGTGTTTCGTCGCCTCTGATATAAATTATACAAATCCAAATACAAGTTATATTAAACTGGGTAGTGATGAACGCCAAAACTCCAATCTGCAGAAAGGAGTAGATTGCAAGTTTGGTGCTGACTGAATCTTAAGAGTGGCAGCATCTGAAGATGAAAGCGCTGGCGCGTAATATTCAAGTATTTCTTAATAATAAAAAATAGGTAATTTTTCCAAATACGAACATGAATACTTCTTCACTGAACCACTCTTCGACGACCTGGAAACCCGAGTCTGTTATAATTTCTCTGGCTTTTTCGCTTATTTTTTTGGTCGGCACCGTTGGAAACTGCCTAGTCCTTGCAGTTCTACTACGTAACGGACAGATGAAAACAACTAACTTATTTATCCTGAACCTTGGGGTGGCAGACTTGTGTTTTATAGTTTTCTGCGTTCCTTTTCAAGCCACAATCTACACCTTGGACGAGTGGGTCTTTGGTTCTTTTGTGTGCAAGGTGGTACACTTCATCATTTTCCTGACCATGTACGCAAGCATCTTTACGCTGGTGGCGGTGTCACTTGACAGGTGCGTGTCTTGTACTAGATTCTAGAACTTTTTAAATTTAAAGAGGTTTATTGCTCTAGCGTAAAAAAACAAACAACCAACGCAAACATATTTATGTGTTTAAGGAAGTCGATTTGAAAGCTTTTGACGCAATGCAGTCTAATCTACCTAGGCTAAAATAATAGATAAGATCATGTACAAAAAGTGATTTTCTGTGTCAACACAAGACTTCTTACTGCTCCTCTGTATGACAGGTACCTAGCCATCCGTTACCCTCTCCGCTCCAGAGAGATGAGGACACCTAAGAACGCCCTCACATCCATCTGCCTGGTGTGGGGCATGTCCCTGGTCTTCTCCTCCCCTTACCTCAGCTACTACCGGCTGATTGACCTGGACGGCAGCATGCTCTGCATCCCCGCATGGGAGGCCCGGCCACGCAGGGCGATGGACATCTGCACCTTCGTGTTTGGCTACCTTCTCCCCGTCGTGGTGCTCAGCCTGACCTACGCCCGCACCATCCGCTACCTGTGGACCACCGTGGACCCCATGAAGGACATGTCGGAGATCAGGCGGTCCAAGCGTAAGGTCACTAAGATGATCATCATCGTGGCAGTGCTCTTCTGCCTCTGCTGGCTGCCCCATCACCTGGTCCTCCTCTGCATGTGGTCCGGACATTTCCCCCTCAACCACGTCACCTACGTCCTCCGCATCCTCTCCCACCTGGTGGCCGACGCCAACTCCTGCCTCAACCCCATCGTCTACGCCCTGGTGTCCAAACACTTCCGCAAAGGCTTCCGGAAGGTGTTTGGGTGCGCCTTCAGGAAGAGCGTGGTCAACAAGGTGCATGTGGTTCAGGCGGTTCATACGGTCAGCAGTGTGGAGGGCGGGTCCAGTGAAACATCCAATCAGAGCCAGCCTCAGAGCGGGCCTGTGGAAGACAAGCGTGGGTTGAAGACGGGCCTGCAGATGGACCGTGGCAGCAGGCAGGATCCTCAGAGCAGTGGCAGTGGGAACATGAGTTCAATCCCCAGCGGGCAGAGAGAGACCGTGGTGGCACCACAAGAAAAACAGTTAGTAGCTGAAAATACCACTTCCAAGAAAGGCAATGTGTAAATTTCATACGAGGTGCCAATGGTTGGTATTTGTGTCATTTCCTGGCTTCTAAATGATGACGTGATAGGAAGCGGCTGAACGTGTTAGTGTGTCGCAAGATCATCCACTTGTCACAGTCGTCGTTCTCGTGTGTGGTCAGTGAGCTTGATCCATGCACCCTTGGCAAGGCGAATGAAACATGGAGCTCAATTTCTAACATTTCCACGTTGGTTTACCTTGTGGTTCACCGCACACATGCTGCACACTGATTCTACTATTCTTGTCACAATAGATTCACGGATGGCTTGTTTTCTTCTAATAACTGGAACTTACACTTTCAAACCCTGGACTGTGTAGAGAAAATAGACAGATGCTGTAGTTCAATAAACATTCCTACAAAAGTTGCTCTATGAAGTAAAACTGTGAGTAAAATGTCAGAATGATGGAACATCATCATGGTTCATTTCTCTCGATTGGAAGTATCTTGAAACAATTACGGTAATTTTGTGGGAGGATAACTGTCTTGTAAAGTTCTACAGGAGGCCTGTGTCAACAGCAAAGAAACAGCTGTAGCCATTACTGGTCTATAAAATAAGTTCAAACACAAACCATTATGTAACTTGCAACTACCAAGTCATGTACAGGTAAAAAATAAATACAAAATGACAAACAAAAAGAAGTAAACTCTCATGGATGTTGCTAGTCTAACCGAGCTGCTGCTTCATGTTGTTGGCAGTGATGTGCAGCACGATTTTGTACAGTCAGTGGAAAAAAAGCGAGAGTTGCTGGCTCATTTAATGTGACATGTGGACTGTGCTGCTTGCGACAGTGTTAATTTGACAGCCTTCGAGACTTGGGTGACTCAAACGGACGCCGAATGACAGTAGTACCCTTGCATTCTGCTGCCAGAAGAAGATTTAAAAAAAATTGAATTGTGAAACTAGTTATGTAATATGAGGTGTCCATCTGTTTGCGTTGAAGTGTAAAACCTCCCTTTATCCTTGTAGTCTGGCATATGTGTGTACATAGCACCTCGACCATTAAGGAAATAAATCCATTTGGTTGCTCCATTGCCTCGTGTCTGGATCAGTGTATATGATGGGTGAGTATCTAGTATCTCAGTCCTTGTCTCCATGACGACCATTACAGTGGTGGGTTTATTTAGAAAGCTTGCTAGATTTATCTAACAAATGCTAGTGCCGGTTGACATTCCATGTAAGACCCGTTTGCTATTATTTGTTCTATTTGCATCCTGACAATTCTCATGCTATCTCAGCATGGAAACCTTCTATTGCACACGTTTTCTGGAATGCACTCAATGAGCGGCATGTTTGTCAAGAGGGTGTTGGGAAGAAAAACGTAGCAGAATAAAACAGAGTCTCCCACGATACAGAATAAAGGAAAACAGCCCTCTTTTGCACCTCAGATCATTCTGATTCAAGAGCGAGACACGCACAATCAACCTAATCAGACTTCTTAGGTTATGCGACCCTTTTGTGTTGGTCTTTCAACAGAATCAACAGTCTGTTTAAAAGGAGACATCTGTACATGCAACAATTGAGTGAAATGCCAGATAGCAAAGGCTTTGATCTCAAAGTTGGTTTCCTACTGTGGGACATGACAGCTGTAGTCTCATTGACTGTAATAATACTTGAACTTAAACTGCAGGCATAACAAGCTTGCAAACTGACTGGGTATGAAATGACGACCAATCAAAACCTTCGTAGGAATCTTTACACCTGATCTCACACTTAAATCCCTCATTATGTGTGCTCTCCAAACCATACATTGGAGAGATTGATTTAACCCTTGTACTGCCTTTGGGTCACATGACGTCATAATGAACCACCATTGTGTTTACCCAATGTTACCCAATACTAAAACAAATTAAAATAATTGTATTTAAACCTTCGCAATGTGGGTGGTCTGAGACAGCCCAAAGGTTAAAGAAAAAGCTTCACTTTGTTTTTGTATGCGGTAAAGTTGTCGCAATACGACGTTGGGTCAGAATGACTGATGGGTCAGAATGACCCGAAGATAACACAAGGCTAAAAGAAAATCGATATTTTAAATAGTCGCACAATCTTTAAAACTCCTACAAAGTGACACTTATACAACCATATCTGTGCAAAATACAACAGGTGAACAAAAATCGGTCCACTTAAAAGTTCCCATGAGAAGTCAGTCTTGATGACTAAGGAATCCAAAGATACAAAGGTGAAGCTTTTCCCCCCTTTTCCGATCTCCACTTAGCAGACACATTGTAATGAGCTCTCATGTCCCCAGCACAGTGTCATAGGGCTCTGGTGACACCCTGATTGATTGTCCTCTCCAGCTGTCGTGTTGGCGCTGAGGTGATTTGGCAGTTATAATGAGCCATTCACAGAGCCAGCAATGTACTTGCAGTAATGGGACCGACTGGGATGCTGCCTCTTGATGGTGCCCAGCCTCATTACTCCAAATAACTACATTGTAAATTCAAACCCGGTTTATCAGTTTACCAGATATTCATCTATCTTCACGTTCGTCAGCACTTTCTCAATACTGTTACTGTTTAGTTGCCGGACTGAAGAAGTACATTCAGAAAATGATGTTGGCTGCTCAGATGACATGAACCCATCGCAAGCTCCATAAAGAGAGACTATTGAGATACCGTAGACTTCTTCAACCATGCCTAAAAATACCATATGGAAAAACGAAATCCGACAACCCAGACTTTCCTGCTTTCCCTTGGGAATGATGTGGGCTTTGGAGTCTATTACCACAGGACAGAATAACACACGTAACACTCCTCTGCACTCTGCATGATAACCTCAGAGTCATCGAGCGGTCGGAGGAAGTTGTGTTTCTGGTGTGAGGCCTGTTGGGGCAGTGAGGACAGCATGCTGTGTTGACAGTGTTCCCTGATCCTCCTCCCTCTACTCCAGCCCCCTCCCCTCCAGCCCCCTCTCCTCCAGCTCCCTCTCCTCCAGCCCCCCTGTCCTCCAGCCTCCCTCTCCTCCAGTCCCCTCTCCTCCAGCCCCCTCCCCTCCAGCCCCCTGTCCTCCAGCCTCCCTCTCCTCCAGCCTCCCTCTCCTCCAGCCTCCCTCTCCTCCAGCCTCCCTCTCCTCCAGCCCCCCTCTCCTCCATCCCCCCTCTCCTCCAGCCCCCTCTCCTCCAGCCTCCTGTCCTCCAGCTCCCTCTCCTCCAGCCTCCCTCTCCTCCAGCCTCCCTGTCCTCCAGCCTCCTCTCCTCCAGCCTCCTGTCCTCCAGCTCCCTCTCCTCCAGCCTCCCTCTCCTCCAGCCTCCTCTCCTCCAGCCTCCTGTCCTCCAGCTCCCTCTCCTCCAGCCTCCCTCTCCTCCAGCCCCCCTCTCCTCCAGCCTTCCTCTCCTCCAGCCTCCCTCTCCTCCAGCCCTCCTCTCCTCTAGCCTTCCTCTCCTCCAGCCCTCCTCTCCTCCAGCCTCCCTCTCCTCCAGCCTTCCTCTCCTCCAACCTTCCTCTCCTCCAGCTTCCTCTCCTCCAGCCCCCCTCTCCTCCAGCCCCCCTCTCCTCCAGCCTCCCTCTCCTCCAGCCTTCCTCTCCTCCAGCCCCCCTCTCCTCCAGCCTTCCTCTCCTCCAGCCTCCCTCTCCTCCAGCCCCCCTCTCCTCCAGCCCTCCTCTCCTCCAGCCTCCCTCTCCTCCAGCCTCCCTCTCCTCCAGCCCTCCTCTCCTCCAGCCCCCCCTCTCCTCCAGCCCCCCTCTCCTCCAGCCTTCCTCTCCTACAGCCTCCCTCTCCTCCAGCTCCCCTCTCCTCCAGCCCCCCTCTCCTCCAGCCTCCCTCTCCTCCAGCCCCCCTCTCCTCCAGCCCCCCTCTCCTCCAGCCCTCCTCTCCTCCAGCCCTCCTCTCCTCCAGCCTCCCTCTCCTCCAGCCCTCCTCTCCTCCAGCCCTCCTCTCCTCCAGCCTCCCTCTCCTCCAGCTCCCCTCTCCTCCAGCCCCCCTCTCCTCCAGCCCCCTCTCCTCCAGCCTCCTGTCCTCCAGCTCCCTCTCCTCCAGCCTCCCTCTCCTCCAGCCTCCCTGTCCTCCAGCCTCCTCTCCTCCAGCCTCCTGTCCTCCAGCTCCCTCTCCTCCAGCCTCCCTCTCCTCCAGCCTCCTCTCCTCCAGCCTCCTGTCCTCCAGCTCCCTCTCCTCCAGCCTCCCTCTCCTCCAGCCCCCCTCTCCTCCAGCCTTCCTCTCCTCCAGCCTCCCTCTCCTCCAGCCCTCCTCTCCTCTAGCCTTCCTCTCCTCCAGCCCTCCTCTCCTCCAGCCTCCCTCTCCTCCAGCCTTCCTCTCCTCCAGCCCCCCTCTCCTCCAACCTTCCTCTCCTCCAGCTTCCTCTCCTCCAGCCCCCCTCTCCTCCAGCCCCCCTCTCCTCCAGCCTCCCTCTCCTCCAGCCTTCCTCTCCTCCAGCCCCCCTCTCCTCCAGCCTTCCTCTCCTCCAGCCTCCCTCTCCTCCAGCCCCCCTCTCCTCCAGCCCTCCTCTCCTCCAGCCTCCCTCTCCTCCAGCCTCCCTCTCCTCCAGCCCTCCTCTCCTCCAGCCCCCCCTCTCCTCCAGCCCCCCTCTCCTCCAGCCTTCCTCTCCTACAGCCTCCCTCTCCTCCAGCTCCCCTCTCCTCCAGCCCCCCTCTCCTCCAGCCTCCCTCTCCTCCAGCCCCCCTCTCCTCCAGCCCCCCTCTCCTCCAGCCCTCCTCTCCTCCAGCCCTCCTCTCCTCCAGCCTCCCTCTCCTCCAGCCCTCCTCTCCTCCAGCCCTCCTCTCCTCCAGCCTCCCTCTCCTCCAGCTCCCCTCTCCTCCAGCCCCCCTCTCCTCCAGCCCCCCTCTCCTCCAGCCTCCCTCTCCTCCAGCCCCCCTCACCCAGAAGGTGGTCAGGGACTAAGTGCCAAGCCTGTCTTCTGGAGCTTGACACTGCATCTGCTGGGCTGGTGGCTCTAATACGGCAGGATTGAAGACACATGGGTTGTTGTGAAGAGGAGCTCAATAGATAAGGGTGTGCCATCGGTTAAATAGGTCAAATGAAACTTCTTGGGGTCTGTGAGTGGAAAGGATGAGAATTTTGCAATGATACATTACTACCCTAAGTCATGGTTTACTAATTAAAACGTTATGTTTTATTTTCCACAAGAGGAGTTTTTGTTAGTCACCGGGTACAAGCGTAAATAACAATCACTATCTTGTTTATTGGATTTTTTTTTTCCACTGACGGTGTGGTGATATTGAAACAAATCCATTATTGCACAGTTCCTTAAATGTGCAAACACAGAAGACATACATGGAGGAGGAGAATGCTGAGAAAAAACGTAGGCTAGCCAATAGCCAACCAGTCCTACGAGAATTTTTTTTAAAGTCTGCAATTCTAAGGTTATAAGGAGAGCAAAACATTTAAACCAAAGTTATATCCACTGCATAGCAAGATGAACCTGTCGAATCCCATAAGACAGTTCAAAGGCATTCAAATAACCATAAATGTTGTGCAACCGTCAGGGTAAAATCACAGCGTTCCACACAGAAGTTACCAAGGCAACTTGAAATACAAGTATTTCCACACAGGACATGAAATTGACAGAGAATACTGAAAAGAGGAAAACACCATTTGGATTTTCACCTTGACCAATGTGGCCATTTCATCTACAGTTTGTGTTTCATTGTGATATTTTGTCCTCTTACAAATCCACCTCCAGAAGGATCTTAGAACTTGGAAGGCCATGTCCAGCCATTCTTCATGGACAGAACACTCCATGGCCGTATCAGGACCCCTCGAGCAGCATGTGGCTTCAGCCTCATATTACACATAGATGAGGCCCTCTTCTCCCTCCAACACAAGGTCCAGGAAGAAAGGGAAGATGTTTTACTCACACATTTACCACGGCTGAAAACAAATGAGATTTCAAGGTCAGAATAAAGTATGCAGTTTCACATGAACCCTTAGAAAGAGTTATAATGCTAGAAGAGTTACCTTGCTAACTCATCTTGTCCCCTATAAAACAGTGTGTTTTGACGCAGAGTTGAAGACGGATAGGAGAGGAAACACCAGTAATTGTATTCTGTGCAGATAATAGCTTTTCTATTAGATTTGCTGTTGTCACAGACTAGTTGTTCCAGCCAATTATGAGTTTCACTGTCCTTCTGTGATTAAATTGCTCACCTACAAAACAAATCAACTTGAGTATATCACAGGCTTTGCTTTATTAGATCGAGGTGCTCACAGGTCAACTACATATAAATACATTTATTTTTATACAATCAAATGAACATTCATCAGACACCAGGCGATGACGGAGGTCTTCTCTTCGTAGCAGATGACCCACAAAACTGAAATGAGTGTTAGGGTTTGGTTGTGGCTTCAGACGACGTGACCAATAGGTGTGTCCCACGCTGAAAAGAGTGTCAGGGATTGGTTGTGGCTTCAGAAGGCGTGACCACAGGATGTGTCAAGCTGAGGTGTCGAAAAGCCTCTCAATCATGTCCTCCACCTGCTCAGGCTTGTACTTGTTATACTTCTCAGGGTTCTTAGTGAATGAGATGTTGGCGTATCTGTGAAGAAAAAAAACAGATCAACGTTTTTTTGGGGGGTCAAACACAAAGTCTTAGCACTGACAAACGTTTAGAAGATGCATGGTCATAAACGTAGGAAGTAATCCTAGTGACTCTGACCTTTGGAGGAAGTTCCGATAGGCCTCTGACACCATCCTCTTCTGGGCCTGGCGGATGGCATCTCGCTGGCCCTTGTCTGGGATGGCCCACACCTTCTGGATCTTGCACAGTTCCTCCAGACCGTCGTTAAAGCCCTGATGGGTGAGACAGAGTCACATCAATACTGACGCACCCATTCACCCTGCATTCCCAGAGCCAGAGGACAGACTTGTGCGTTTTCACGGTAAGCTGAGGGAAAACATCACGAGGGGAGATCACCTCACCTTGAACTTGTCTTTGATAACCTGACGTTCCTTGTCCTTCAGCTAGAGATACACAGAGAAGGAAAAATCACACAACTACATCTGACAAGAGACAATCATGTGAGCCGTGTCTGATCAGCAATGCTACCTTGGCGCCGGGCTGGACCGCCGGCATGTTCCTGTCGGTGAGGTGCTCGGTGACCTTGAGCCAGCTAGAAACAGACAGCACAGCATGAGCCAGGGCATGGGCGTGTTGGAATCACAGCTCACGTGAAAGCGATGTGGCACGTGATGTGGCAGAGGGGAGATCTGAGACGTGATGTGGCACGTGATGTGGCAGAGGGGAGATCTGAGACGTGATGTGGCACGTGATGTGGCAGAGGGGAGATCTGAGACGTGATGTGGCACGTGATGTGGCAGAGGGGAGATCTGAGCACGGGTTGGAGAAGCCTGGCTGCCTGAACGCACCTGCGCTGGTACATGTGGATCTGCTGCTCGATCAGTTCTCTGTAGGAGCCTTCGGCCTTCTTCTGAGTGACTGTGACCAGCTGGATCAGCTCCGATCTGACACACACACACACACACACCCAGGGGTTACGCATCTCTTGGTAATGCCACCCGGGTGACTGACGTCCATAAAGTGGATGGTGGTGCTGGAGCTGACAGACCAGATATCAAGGTGAAAGGCGTGAGATGGTGTGGTGGCGTGAGATGGTGCGGTGGCGTGAGATGGTGTGGTGGCGTGAGATGGTGTGGTGGCGTGAGATGGTGTGGTGGCGTGAGATGGTGTGGATGGGTGTGAAGGCGGAGGCTGGTGCTGTGACCTACTTCTCCAGAGACTTGAGGATGTAGTTGTAGTTGTTGTGGAGGAAGATGGCGCTCAGAGCCGTGTCTTCGTACACTTTGGATTTGCTGAGTAGATTCAGCTGTAGGTTCCCCAGCACCTTGCCTGGAACACAACAACTGCATTCAGAATACGTCCATATTGGACTCTCTTTGGGTATCGTGGCTATACGCAAAAAACCAAGCCGAAGTTTCGTCTGAGAGACTCAAGGTGAGATTCTTACATATGTAGGTGCTGAGAAGCCTTCTGCTGAACTCTGAGCTGTAGCTGCTGGCTGAGGAACTGGTCTCTGAACGATTCAAACACAGAATGAACACAAATACAGGCTCCAACCTCTGGTTACATAGTCATGTTATACTTGAGCAATTCTTACATACATTTTAGAAATTAATCTCCCTAAATCCCAAAGGGCATTTACATACATACACTTTGCTATTGTGATTCAAATATATTTTTTGATTAGAAGCAGGGCTTTAGGAGTTTCCATGGTAGCAGCATGACAACGTTATTTCCATAACATGCACTCCAGAGCTTCACATGGAATCCCTGAGGCATGATAAGTATCTCCAACAATGGGCTTCACTGAGCCAACAGGCATTATGAATCACATGTAAATGAACATGAATACAGATATCTGAATCATCAACATCAGGTAGACGGACCATGTCATCACACGTGTACCACACCGCAGCCCCAACGTTTTGTCTTACCTCGGGGGTCTATAGGTATATTATAAGTGTCCCCCAGTACTACGGGGACAGACGCAAGGCAAAAGAGAGGGAAAGAGATAACAGAGACAGAAGAGAAGCAAAGTGTAAAAGGTTAGATTAAAGGTTAGTCAGTGCAGAGTAAGCAGTTTAGCCAACGGTTGACAGCCAGACAGCGAAGCGGACATGGTTGTGGGGGGGGGGGGGGGGGACATGGGGCAAACGGAGGAAGAGGGGGAAGGAGGAGGAGGAGCCTGGCAAGGAAAAGGGAAGCCCTCTTCAAAGCCCTGGATTGTCCAAATTACATACATTTGTCCCAAAAAAAATCACCTTTCTGGGTTTATTTTTTCTTCTCAAATGACTTCGAACTCATTTGTCAAGTATTAATATTCCCTGAAAAAAACAGAGGGAAATGTAAATTCTAAACCCAAAGCGGAATCATTTGTACCCAGCAAATCCTTAAAAAACTGGAGGCTGTGTAGGGGGCTCCCTCTAGAGGCAGAGAAAGGCAGCGTCATTCGCAGGGGAAAGAGAGGTGAAGGAGGGTCAAGAGTCAGCACAGTACAGGAAGTGGCGAAACAGAAACAGGAAGGAGGAAGTCGAACTAGTGGAAAACACTGACGGACACAACCGGAGAACAGGGGGGGGGGGGGGGGTCCCTCTGTTCTAGAGATGGGATGGTCGACCGCTGTCGCCACAGACAACACACACGTACACTGCCCTCCAGCGCCACATGAACCTAGGGTTACCTCCAACGCCATGACAACCGGCCCCCGGGCAACACTGACCACTCACACCTAGAGAGAGAGAGAGAGAGACAGACAGACAGAGAGAGAGACAGAGACAGAGAGAGATAGAGAGACAGAGAGAGATAGAGAGACAGAGAGAGAGAGAGAGAGAGAGAGAGAGACAGAGACAGAGACAGAGAGAGATACAGAGAGAGATAGAGAGACAGAGACAGAGAGAGAGAGAGAGAGAGACAAAAGAGAGAGAGAGAGAGAGAGAGAGAGAGAGAGAGAGAGAGAGAGAGAGAGAGAGACAGAGAGAGACAGAGACAGAGAGAGATAGAGAGACAGAGAGAGATAGAGAGACAGAGAGAGAGAGAAGAGAGAGAGAGAGAGAGACAGAGAGAGAGACAGAGAGAGAGAGAGAGAGAGAGAGAGTACAGTCCAGGCTGTAGACCTGGCCTACCTTGAGACGCCAGCATGGCCCCGGCCGTCTCCTGGAAGTCCAACAGTTGCTGCAGGAAGAGTATGGCCTGGCAAAGGAGGACAGAGACAGAGAGACAGAGAGGGAGACACGCACATTAGCCTTCAGGCTGTGACGTACACCAGGCTGTGTGTGAGACCACAAGGCTAAGGGGGAGCTTACGTTGCTGGTTAGCTCATGGACAGTGCCGTCCTTGGGCATGTTATACTCCTTGTCAGGATCGTTCTGTGAAGGAGGAGAGAGAAGGACGGAGAGAACAAGAAAGAGGGGGGAGGGACAGAGAGACAGAGACAGACAGGGGGGGAGGGAGAGAAGGAGGGACAGAGAGACAGAGACAGACAGGGGGAGAGGGAGAGAAGGAGGGACAGAGAGACAGAGACAGACAGGGGGGGAGGGAGAGGGGGAGGGACAGAGAGACAGAGACAGACAGGGGGGGAGGGAGAGGGGGAGGGACAGAGACAGACAGGAGGGGAGGGAGAGAAGGAGGGACAGAGAGACAGAGACAGACAGGGGGGGAGGGAGAGGGGGTGGGACAGAGAGACAGAGACAGACAGGGGGGGAGGGAGAGGGGGAGGGACAGAGACAGAAAAAAGAGGGGGAGAGAGGTAGGGGAGGGACAGAGAGACAGAGACAGACAGGGGGGGGGAGGGGGGGAGACAGACAGGCGGGGAGGGAGAGGGGGAGGGGGGGAGCGACAGAGACAGAAAGAAGAGGGGGACAGAGGGAGAGAAACAGGACCGTCAGGTGAAAGAAAGATCTGGGACACATGCACAGAAAAGTGGTGAACGAGTCACGTGGTCATCCTCACCTTGATGCTGTCTGCAAACTCTTCCAGGGCCTTGGCTCCTACCGTCTCCATGGACGTGATGAGGGTGGGCAGCTTGTTCTTGGTGCTGGCAGCGGTGCCCTGGAACAACACAAACACCACCACCGTGACATTTAAATGTATTTGTATCCTTCTTTCAGATTGTATTCATTGAAAGGACAGTTGGAGAGAGAGAGACAGGAGAGGAGGGAGAGGGGAGAAGAGAAGACAGGAACAGACAGATTCGAACCAACGCCCTGTGATCGGGCATCAGCCGGAATAATACCAGCTCTAACCCAACAAGCCACAAGAGCCGTGCCCGAACACCAGCCAAACGTAACAGAGTAGTTAGGTCACATGTCTCCCGAACATGACCTGACAGACTCAGCCAGGGTGCGAGCCGTACCTGGAGGGTGGTGTCGAAGTCGGCCTTGGTCTGCTTCAGGTGTCGGAGGATGGGGAAGATGGTGAGAACGGCAGAGTAGTCGTGTCGCATGATGGCCCGGCGGGCCGCCAATACGATGTTGTCCCCCTCCAGCATCAGGTTATCCAGCGCCTCCTAAAGGCCAGGAGGACACACAGCCGTCAGCGCTCAGAGGAGGACACAGCCGTCAGCCCTCACAGGGAGGATACACAGCCGTCAGCCCTCACAGGGAGGACACAGCCGTCAGCGCTCAGAGGAGGACACACAGCCGTCAGCGCTCAGAGGAGGACACACAGCCGTCAGCCCTCACAGGGAGGACACACAGCCGTCAGCCCTCACAGGGAGGACACAGCCGTCAGCGCTCAGAGGAGGACACACAGCCGTCAGCCCTCACAGGGAGGACACACAGCCGTCAGCCCTCACAGGGAGGACACACAGCCGTCAGCGCTCACAGGGAGGACACACAGCCGTCAGCCCTCAGAGGAGGACACACAGCCGTCAGCCCTCACAGGGAGGACACACAGCCGTCAGCGCTCACAGGGAGGACACAGCCGTCAGCCCTCACAGGGAGGACACACAGCCGTCAGCCCTCACAGGGAGGACACACAGCCGTCAGCCCTCACAGGGAGGACACAGCCGTCAGCCCTCACAGGGAGGACACACAGCCGTCAGCCCTCAGAGGGAGGACACAGCCGTCAGCGCTCACAGGGAGGACACCACAGCCGTCAGCCCTCACAGGGAGGACACAGCCGTCAGCCCTCACAGGGAGGACACACAGCCGTTTGACCTCTGACCTGGATGAGGGAGTCGAAGGTCTTCTTCTGGTGGTGCTCGGGGATGATCTCCGTCAGCAGGGCGTACTCGCTCTGGGCCAGCTTCACGAAGGCACTGATGCAGTGGATGTAGGAGTCGATCTCAATGTCCAGGACATCATCCTTCCCTGGGGGAGGTGGTAGGAGGAGAGGTCAGGGGTCATGAGAGAGGTCAGGGGTCACGGCATAGACATGACGATGTGTGAGTATGTGTGTGCATGTTTTCCCCACAGAACTACATTCTACTTGTGGTGGTAGGCAGGGGCGGACACAGACATTGTAAACATTAGGGGTTTAGCCAAAACCTAAGTCTTAGTATCGGTTTGATGAGAGTGTACATAGAGTTACATACTTGATAAACACTGATTTGAGTTTAAGTACATAATAAATGTCTACTTTGTCCAGAATATATATAGCCTCGACTATAAGCAGTGGGACAGTCAGTGTAGCACTTCCTGTTTACCCCTCCTGGATGTACAGGAGCCGTCGTCGGAGACGGCACCGACCCACTGAGACACGACATGAGCTACACATCTTTTTAACGGCTGTCATGTCAGTCATTCCCAGATGCCCCTCCCCCCTCCCTCCCTCCCTCCCTCCCTCCCTCCCTCCCCCCCCCCTCCCTCCCTCACCCCCCCCCCTCCCTCCCTCACCCCCCCCTCCCTCCCTCACCCCCCCCCTCCCTCCCTCCCCCCCGTCACTCACCTGCCGTGGCCCCGTGCTTCTCCGTCAGGGTGTCTGACTGGTGTTTGACCCGCGGGTCATGATCGTGACCTGCTGGGTGAGTTGGTGGCATGGTCACGTTGACTAGAGGTTAAGACCAGGCCAAGTGTTACACCTGGGACTTGCCAAGAGAACTATACCCGACCACCAAGCACCCGGCAGGGGGAAGAGGGGAGGGGGGGGGACCCTTAGTGGGCTGGGGGCGTTTGTGTAAGTCTCTGTGTATGGTCTGATATGTAACAGGAACTGGCTTAGCAACGCCTTTCAAAACTTGTCACTACAGCTTTAGATGTGTTGCGGCTAAAAAAAAACAATCAGCTCTTTCTCAATCCCAGGACTCGGTTCGAAGCAAACGTTTCAGAGATCCTCAATTATCAAAGAAGTGGATAGATGGGCACCAACGTGCCTTCACCCGCAACGTCTAACAGCTGTCGTGACTTTAAGAAAGTTCCTGTGTGTCTGTCGTTTGGAAACCAAAACAAGCAGGCCGAGATCACCTGAGGAGCGCAACACAGGTGACACCACAGAGCGAGCGAGAGAGAGAGAGCTAGAGAGAGAGAGAGAGAGGGGGGAGGCCACAGATTAGGCTAGGGTGCGTTACCTTCCAGAGGAGTGAGGTTAGAGCCCCCTTTTTTCCCATCCAGCCCATGCTGTGAGTACTGTTTCAGAAGGTTCTGAGCCTTGCGAATGGTCCCTGCTCCCACACAGAGACAGAGACAGAGTCCAGGGGACGAGGAGGAGGAGGGGGCAAGCATCCACAGAGCCCAAAGAAAGGAAAGAAATTGAAAAAGGGAAGTGTGGGGGGGGGGTGGGGAGGAAGAAGAGAAGCTAGGAAGTGAGTAAGGAAACACAGAAACACAAACGCCACATCCCTCCACCGCCAACCATCCCAGTTCTGAGGAGAGAGTGTGGGGGGAAGGGAGGTGGGGTGGGGTGGGGCCCGTGGGAACCACAGCTTAGCCCAGCAACTACAAAACAACAACAACAACAGAACAACTACAGCAGGGCTATACATGTCGACAAACTAGGGTGTGTGTGCCACTGGGTAAAAGATGAAATACACACGTTAGGTTAACACAAAACAGCCAATTAATATTACATTCATTTTCAGCATTGTTATCACATTCATTCACACTTGGGTCATATTATTATTATTATTATTATTACAGTTACACAGTTTAAACTAGAGCTCATCCAATCTATGGAACATTTCATACACAATACAAACAAGGTTATAGTTGCATTCATAGCCTAGCAGTCCCTTAGTGAGTTAATAAGCTTGTGGGGTCGAGCAGATAGAAATAATAAATGTATTAGGGGTGGGGGGGAAAAATAGATTCACATTTGAATCGCGATTCAGTCTGCTAGTGATTCAGATTGATTCACAAATATATGTGAATCAATTTTTTAAATGTTTTTTTAATTTAAAAAAATATATATAATTTATTTGTTTTTTATCTCGGAAAAATCGTGACCCCAAGAATCGAATTGTGAGGTACCAAAAAATTCCCACCCCTAAAATGTATGCAACCATCCTGACCTTAAGATGCTGCAGAGTTTACCTACAGTCCCACGAGTGAGGTCAATTATTCATCAAGAATTTGAAATCATTCATCCATTTTGAGGTACTCTTTAAGTTACGGATTTACTGTTACTGTAAAAAAAAAAAAAATCAAGACCATGCAATTTACATTCAAGCTAGCTAAATCTCTTTACTCTGACCTCTGTTTTTATTCAATGACAGACGGTACCATGCTTTCACTAGTGAAAGTGTTCAAACTTCTCCAGTACTAATCACAGGACAACCACAAACTAAGTCAAACATAGATGGGGCAAGTTGAAGCACAACTGTCTAGAACACACAGAGCGCAGGCGAAGCTGGCTGACACGAGACAACAGCCTTTTCTTAACCCGTTAATTAGTAGCGTCACGTATATGTGATTGTTCGAAAGCGGGCCCCACAGAGTACCGTCACACATATGTGATTCTGAACATTCCAACCGACTATTTTCCGATAGACAAAAACGATATGACAAACGCTATAGTATGGCTTCAAAATTTACAAAATTGGAGGCTAACAAGTAACACTAGCAGGTAGTAGCATTGCTACGAGTATTATGCTAGGTTGCTAGGTAACGGAAGCTAACTAAAGCTAGCTAGCTTTCGTTTCGAAAAAATAACTCACTCTGCTGGCAGCGTCGGTAATATTTAGAACTCACTCCTCTATTAACCTGATACTGACCACAACTATCTGTTGATTACAGGACTTGACGTTGACAGGGGGATGTGAGATAAGGAGGACTAGCTCAGAACACGGCTGGACAGCTGTGTTCCTGGAGAGCTATCCTTAGCACCCCCAGCAGACGTGGTCAATAACCCTATTAGCCAGATAACTGTCGTGTTAGGATCCAGTGCCCTGATCTAAGACTTTAAGGGCAAAACTGCAGGGCAATAACCCTCTAATGCAGTGGTTATCAATCCTGGTCCTCGGGACCCCCCTGCCTTACATGTTTCCCTCCTCAAACGCACCTGATTCAAATTAGTGGGTCGTTATCAAGCCCATTTATTTGAATAAGGTGTGTTGGAGCAGGGAAATATCTAAAACATGCAGGGCAGGGGGTCCCGAGGACCAGGATTGAGAACCCCTGCTCTAAGGCAGCCACAGGGGTTATGCTACTGGAACTCTACCTCACTGTGGAAGCCATGAACACATCCATGATCTATATTTCTCAGGGATCCGAGAGACACATTCCTCAAACCATGCAGTCACTTCTCAGCAGTGAAATGTGGCGCCCAGTTAACATAAGCAAGCCATGACGAGGCACACACTAAAAGCTTTTTCTTTACCTGGGATGTAGACTGTCATCATCATCATCATCACAATCATGTGGATTACAGAGAGAGGAAAGGAGGAGGGGTTAGTCATGATATCGCAGCAGCTCAGAGAAGAGAGAGAGATTGTGAAACGATCGTCGACTGATGAGCTTAAACGACCGGGGAGAAGAGGGCCGGGATTGGATGGCCCTCTCAATGATAGCTGAGATCTAAAAATAGAACGCTGCCGAAATACAATCAACAGGTTCTCTTACATTCAGCCGGGAGTCGACCGACGGTCATCTTTGGTAATCAAGTCATGTGTCCTATAAATCAACATCCCGATTGGTGAATCTTGGGTGGTCGGAAGTGGGGGGGGGGGGGGGGGGGGGGGGATGATTGTGGGGTCAGTGGGAGGTGAGAGAGACGCGGCCTGTGGCTAACAGCAGGGGGGGGGGACACTGACCTGGCCGCTTGGGTGCCTTCTTGGTGGGCGTGTCCTTGCGCTTGGTCTGCACGGCAGGGGAGTACAGGACGCCTGAGGAGGCGCTGTTCTTACGGAAGTGCTCCTTCAGGCCCTTGATGGAGCGGTCCAGCTGGCTGGAGCGGATCTGGAAGTACACATTCATGAAGTCTGCAGGGGGGGGGGAGAGAGAGAGACAGAGACACAGAGAGAGAGACACAGAGAGAGAGACACAGAGAGAGAGAGAGAGAGAGAGAGAGAGAGAGAGAGAAAATGAATCACATTGGAAGCTACCATACAGAAACATGGCTGGACGTTAGGACAGGTGGAGGGCAAGGAGCGACAGAGAGTCTAACCCTGGAGGGGAGGCGGCCAGGGGGAAGGGAGGGGGGTCAGGGAGGCCTAGCCTTTCACTGACACTTACATGCCTGATGACTGGGGCTCTTTGCTGCAGAACGCATGGATGAAGCTGAGCAGACCCTGACTGTAAGAGATCTCGCCCTGGTCGACATTCCCTCTACTCCTGATCCTGCCGGCTGCCTGACTCATCCTGCCCACGAGCCCTGCTCCTCTGCCTCCTGCCTCTCTTCTTCCTCACTGCCACCGCCTCCATCTGGGCGACGAGTCAAACACTACGTCTCAACTGCCATCTCCTGCCGGCGTCTCGCCTCCTCTGCTCATCAACACCTCATCGCATAAGCAAACAATCCGACCTCAAGTCTAAACCCTGGAAACGGAGCATGGCACAGTGTTAGCTGGCTGATCCTACGCTATGAGAGAGGGCTCTCCCACGACATGATTTAGAGGGGTCACGCATCGGAAAACATCTCAACGATGAGGACGGTGTACCCTGGTTGCGCCCGTACTCCACCAGCCAGCCGGAGATGCAGATGATGTCCTGCAGCACTGCCTCGGGGAGATGCTCCAACACGACCACCTCCTGGACCTCCAGCTCCTCGTCCACGCCGATGGCATCCAGGATCAGGATAGGGGGCACTGGCTTGCTGTAGCGGGTCAGAAGGCCGCGGAACTCGGCCTCCAACAGCTCCTTCCCCTTCTCAAAACGTGCTTTCTGTGGGAGGGAGACACAACAAGGCGTGGAGTGGTACTGCAGGAGCCCTGACCGTCTGTCCTTCCGACAGGCCTACGGGGAGGCGGTGTAAATGAGGGGGTGTACGAGGAGAAGGGAAACGTGTTTGTGGTACCACTGTGTTGAGCTCTGGGCTGTCCGGATTGTTGTCTTGGAAGTATTCAACAGCTTTCTGGATCTTGGCAATACAGGCCAGGTACTCGTCCAGTCTTCCTGTTGGTCTGAGCAGAAACAGAGAGGTTTTATTGCGGCCATATTGCTTACAGCTGTATCTACAACTGCGATACCCCCCGTTGAAGGTTGACAAACCAGGGATGCAAGCCGAAGCTAGTCTGAGGCCAAGACTCACCCCTCTTTGATGATCTTGTCTGTGTCTTTGGCCACGTGGTAGTAGCTTATAACATGGTCCATGCATGAGAGGGTTTTGTCAACGTTCTCCTGGAGCCTCTGCAGGTTCTCTGTCTGTTTGTGCACCGGGATGATGGAGTTCTCCAGCTGCATGAGACGGCTCTCAAAGGAGGACAGGATGGACACCTGGGAGAAGGGTGGATATTCCGATTGGCCCAAAAGAATTTAGGGACATCTGCAAAGCATCTATCCTGTGTAGAGCCAAGCTGAAGGTGTGGCACGGCTATTTACATACCATTCCCTTGGTCAGCTGATCACTTTTCTCCATATTCTCGCGGATGAATGACAAGGTTTCTTGTTCCTGTGGAGGAAATTAGATTGACAACATATACAGTTCATAAACTTGACTTTGACAGGTTGGTAAAGGAGTCTTGCTAGATGGTATCTATGGAAATCCTTAGTTTGCCAACGTTAGCTGGGCTATATTGTGTCCCTTTCCGATCCCGTTTCCGACCTGTTTGAGCTTTTCTTCAATCTCCCTCTTCCTCGCAGACGCATCCTCAATAGGGATCATTCTGCGCGTTGTTACTGTAGCAGTAGCGGGTGAAAATAAACAAGTGTGATATCAAATGTAGCGAAGTTAAATGCTCTTCATCAAAATAAAAACAAAGACCCCACATTCACTTGGGCTTGGCTGACAGAAAATCGCTTCCTTATCCGGCTTCGAGGGACGTCATACAAGGCGGCCATTTTTGTTGTGGCGGAAAACTTTCCTCATATTGGCTCATCTCAATTGTATGCATTACTCATTGACATTCAGTTTAAAAAGTTTATTGCAGAATTGATGCATGAATTACGGCCATGGCAAATCTAATAAGAATACATGTAGACGTTTTGTGCGTGAACTTACCACAAGATGTCACACTTGAGACAGAGTAAAGCAGTTGAATGCATGAAATAAGTTCACAATTGAAGAAATGCACAGCACACTCACGTACTATATCGATGTCAATTTTAAATGAAGACATTAACGCATGTAGGTTAATCCGTACTGTCCTTTCTCAAACCCAAGCAAGTCCATGGTGGATCTTAACTGCACATTGTAAATACGCCATCATCATGCAGCTACCGTAACGGCTCATGATATCCAACATCTACACAGCAGGTTTCAAGAACAGTACAAAGATATTTGGAAGAATGTCATTGTGATACTATTAATTCCAAATCACTCAAATATATATGTCTTTCCACAAAACGGTATAAATGTATTTACACACAATGTTCCACATCATCCTTTACATAAATAAATATTTACAATTATACTTGATACTGCATTACAACCAACTGTACTGTACAAACAAATTGTTTGTGCCATAACCATCTTTAAAAACACGATTCCTTTTCTAAAGTAAAAGTTAATATGCAACAGAAAAAAAGTTATATTAAATAGGTTTGTTTGAGTGAATTGAATACCTGTTTAGGAAAACACATTCAGACATTGGAATTTTGTCCTGAATTATTAAAATCGCTGTTTCAAATTGGAAAATACCTCAATGGTATTGAAATGTTCCAAAGGGGTTATGCATCACTGTGCTAGTAAAAGTCTATATAATAGCATTAAGATTAATGCAAACATATGTTGAGTACTTCCACTCTAGGATTCCTCTTCTTTAGCCATTGCCTGTCAAAGGGAAAAGGGGGAAAAACAGCATTAAATGTGGATTTGGTTCAATTATAATATATATATATATATATCTTATATATTTATATATATATATTAGTGCTGTCAAACGATTAAAATATTTAATCGCGATTAATCGCATTAATGTCATAGTTAACTCGCGATTAATCACAATTAATCGCACATTTCTATTTCTATCTATTCTAAATGTCCCTTGATTTCTTTTTGTCCCATTCTTTTTTCAAATTTTAATGCTCTTATCAACATGGAAAAGTGGTTCGGATTCCTTCGTGCAAATATTTTTTGTTATTGAAAACAACATTGCATCGCCTGGCTTTGACGAGGGGGCGGAGAATTTGCATCATCTGTGTGCTTGGCCATCAAGTGGTATTTCAGACTGGACGTGCTGCAATGATAGCTCATTTTACAACGACAAAACACACAGATCACTTTGGTCTTGTCAATGGAACCATTTGGCAACTTTTTAAAAGTAAACTTTCCATTCAGAATCTTATTGGCATCCATTTCGGCATCTCGCGCTCGCCATCCACTCAAAACGTAAAGTTAACCTACTACCAGAGAATGTCTCATATCCGTAAACGGGCTCTGCTACTACGCTTTAGCCGGATCGCAAGCCAAACAAGTGTGTGGCGTGCCTGTTGTTTTGTGTCCGGTCTAGCTAGATCCGGTGTGGTGTTGTAGTTTTTCTAACTTCGGTATTTGTTGCAACAGCATGTGAAAAAAAACTACAAAGTTTGCTAGGCCAAAAAGAGCGTTAATCGCGCGATAAAAAAATTGACGCCGTTAATTTGGGTTTGCGTTAACGCCGTTAATAACGCGTTAAACTGACAGCACTAATATATATATATTTTTTTTTTTAAGGTTTGCAAGTAGGACCTACCTGTTTGAGAAACTGACGTCCAAAGTAATTAGTAGCCATATTCTTTAAGTTGGTCTTGTTGCCCACTTTACAGCGCACATAGCCATATAGATTAGCCCCCTGTAGCACCAGTCCCATGATCACCACAGCCTGCAAGCAGAAGACACGGATGAGCCCAGGAGTCCAGCACGTCCCACAGCTGATGAACAAACCCGTAGACAGGCAGGGGAACTGACCAGCCATTTAATCTTGAATGAGAAGAGGGCACTGAAGACAAAGATGACCCACAGGATGGGACACACCACGAGTCCCAGCCAGAAGATGCGGGACTCTGAGTCCGAGCCCAGCTGCTTGGCCGGCCCCTGAGGAGAAAACAGGATACTAAAGACATCTGCAGATGACATTTGCCACGTTGACCAATGCCATTTCCCTTGAAAGTCAAAGCTTGAGGGACTTATCCTATGTTGTTATGTATATCTGACGGAATGCAAGAATAATACACCAATCCAAAAAGTGAAGGACTATGTTGTTATGTATATCTGACGGAATGCAAGAACGAACAACAATCCGAAAAGTAACTTTTCATCACGGTGGACATTAGTATAGAACAGTACCTTTCTGGACTCAAACACCCAATGGCTTTTACCATCATCATCCACCTGGTTCCACCATCTGAGGCCCACCATCAGTCTGCCAGTGATGTTCTGTAAAGGTTGTCAAGGCAACGCAAAACTTAAGTGTTACTTACCCAGAACAAATACATTTAAAGTTTTACTAAATGTTAAGTGTCGTTAAATATCTTCACAAGGCACATACCTTCACGGTCCAGAAGTCACATGACAGGAGCAGGATGATGGTGACCATGCACGCGATAAAGCTGCTACTCAAAACCTCGCAGAGCAAGTAAACCAGGACGGCAGCCACACGGAAGAACAGGTGAAAAAACGATGCCACTGGATGTCTGGGAAATCAAAGTGGCGTGGACATTAATGGTATATCTATTTTTGGCCCGTGTATACTCACTTCTAAATGTTCGTGACCTGCATAAACATACTTTATTTTGGTCTTTTTTGATTTACTGCCCGTATTTTCCTCTGCATCAAACAATGACACGTCATCATCGTTAGAATCCTGGGACAAAAAACAAGGGCACAGTCTGTAACAGATTCATAACAGACGTCTTGCCTTTCTATAACATCATCGTGGTCACATTTAGGGCAGACAAGATATGGGGATTTCAATGATTGCACTACACATTGTCAAAAACAACTACCCGTTAACGCTTCGACTTCAACCTGTTTAATTCGTCATACACAAAGACGAGTTCAGGAGTTGCAGTTGATGGCCTTTCTGATTTGTGATTTAAGAAAACCGAACTTCTGGATGCTGCCACAATTCCAGTTTAAGATACATATCAACACGTAGACTAGCTAACGTTAGTTTGCTAAACAATTTTATGCTACCAGCTGATGACCGCTGTGGGTTAACTACGATCTGTCTGTTCTGCTAAAAAGTAGCATTAGCATAGGCAACACGTTTATTGTTCATTTTTTTGTAATGATCTTATACTTTGACGGGGCAAACATCGTCTAAATTATGTAAACTAGTGCGCAAGACTGAAGTTTGTTGTGATTGAATTGAATGAGGTCCAGTTTGTCCAGCTGGCTAACAACAAGCTAGCCGTTTAGAGTCTAGCTAGCTAAATATTTCGTTAGCTTCAGATTACTCAAACTGGCAAAATAATACAATTATTCGTGCCATATGTATAATGTCAGAATACGAGTCAAATCAAATGTAAATGTTAAGATATAATATTATAAATAATATTTGCAACTTTACTTACCAGTCTCATCATTGCGAAAAACTAAAAATGAACTACTAGGCTAAACCTCCGGTATAGGAGTCCCGCTGCCGCCTGAAAGACCCTTGCAAATATTTACTTCAAAATAAAAGTTATTATTTGTTTCTCTCAAGCAGGTCTCGAAATTTTTTAAAAGTTGCAGCACCAGCAAAAGCACACACCAAATATTAAGAAACACCCCGACTAGAATTGTAGATTTATTTTGTGCGATGGTTTAGAAAACGTTTCAAAAGGTTGAAAAACCTTTTTCAATACTTAATATTTTTTTTTTTTTTTTTTAAAACTTGACACTATTTGGTGTCGTGTTGTGTTTAAAAAAAAACATTGAAGGTCATATATATATATATATATTCTAAAGAAAGGTTAGAAAATAAGTTTCAAAACGTTCTACTGTACTTTATATGCTGCTCTGCTTTAATCTACTCTGTTTATGCTTCTCTGTTATCCTCTCACTGTGTGTGTGGAAAAAAAGTTTCAAAAGGTTGAACAAATATTTTCTAAAGGAAGGTTAGATTTTCTTTTTTGAAAGGTTGAAAAAGTATTTTCAAAAAGCCCCCCAAAAATATTACCAAATAAGTTTGCACCATTGATGAGTACTATTACATCACCAGCATCACTGTATTGCTTTATAAATGGCCAGACTGTAATATACAAGTGTAATCAATACGTCTACTTTTACTAGAGTTTATTTAAACATGAATATCTGTGCTTCTACTTGAGTGAAGGATGTGTGTACTTTTGCCATCTCTGAGTACTGGTGTACACTGATTAACTCCTTTTGAAAAGTACTTTGTACTAATTTTACTTCTGGCTGATTTGATTTCATGCACACTATTTAATTGATTTATTTGTATTTTTTAAATAGACTAAAACAGCCTGTTTACAGATGAAGACACCTTTTATTTGCATTGTTTGGTTGCCCTCAATTACAGTAAACAACAGTCCCAAAGATAGACATGAATAGCCCCACCGTTCAAGTATTTGTCAGTTTATTTTTAAGAAAAGAAAAAAAAGAGACTGCTATACTAGTCTATACTATATTTCCATCCACACTATTGCATTCTTGTTGAATTTGTTATTCTACTTCTGAAGCGTTTCATACATAATCTGGCAACTCGACAACCTTGGAATAATATATTGATGTGATTCTTCATATAACAAGGTTTGGGCCGTACAAATTACGGGAGTTTCACAGGAGAAATGACAAAACGGGAGGGGGGCGGGGAGTGTTGACAGGCTGGGACAGTAGCAGTAGATTTAGCAGTGTTGGGGGGTGATGAGGGGGGAGAGGGACTTTTCAGTGGGAGATCCTCCCCAGGTACAACAAGCACAACAGTGTTCTCCTTTTTGGAGAGCCAGAAGGCTGGGTAGAGGGGCTCCAGGAATTCTGCCTTGTACTCATAAATAGGGGTCATGGTGTCACCCACACCATAGAAGGCCAGTTGACCTTGGGCATAGTCCACGTAGACCCCGATGCGGGTGAACTTGTCCGCTGTCAGAGGAGTTTCCACGTCACTGTGCCAGGCGGAGAAACAGCGGCCGTTCCACTTGAGGCACCACGAGAAGTTGTTTCCCGCGATGCTGCTGTTGCTCTCTGGACCTTTCCTATCGATGCTCTTGTAGGTGAGGCCAACATGCGTTCCCTCTCCACTCACATCCACTTCAAAGTAGTGTCTTCCCATGTAGAAGCTCTCTGTGGCCAGCACCTGCCGCCAGTTCTCAAACCGCTCTGGCACATCAGGGTACGGATGCTGCCAAGGCGTGGTGTTGGTTACCTTCCTGTTGTCGTCAGTCAGGCGCAGGAATTTATGGACAGTGTCTGCATCAAAGCTGACAGTGGTTGCATCTACCAAAACCAGGGAAGAAGACATGATTTTCAGTATGTCAGTCCCAAAACATAACACAAGATAAACGTTTCATGCTTGGTGTCCTCAGCATGAATAACCAAAACTGTAGAGATGACTCACACTTCAGGAAGTCAACACGTGACTTTGGCTTCGGCAGTAACATGTTCTGTCTTGTTTGGATTGTGGCATGAACTGTTGTCTTGATCCCCATCTTGTCTGTGGATCAGAGAAGATGTGACAGACCAAGACATGGTCCTATTTTTGTGTTTCACAATAAGTTGCTTCATCTACTGGAGGGAGATTTTGTGCATCACTGGAATAATGTAAATTATTTCAGAAAAGCAGAAATGGTTTTCCTCCAACAAATTAGTTCATTCTTGACATTGATCATGTTTGATCTCTGACCTCACCTTTAGTGCAAGTATCTTTAAGTTTTTCCATGTAGGAAGACAGCAGCTTTCCACACACCTCCCTTGTAGAATCTACGATCATGCGACTGAAGGAATTCAAGCGATCCATGAGTCCAATATACACCCCAGGCAGCGAGATGTCTGGGCTTTCCTTCTTCCACTCGGAGTACTCCTGGGAAAACACACACACTCTTATTAAAAAGGTGTAAATACAAGGATGCACACTTCCCACACTGACTTAGCACTGCTCACCTCCTACAGCAGTGACTTAGCACTGCTCACCTCCCACAGCAGTGACTTAGCACTGCTCACTTCCCACAGCAGTGACTTAGCACTGCTCACCTCCCACAGCAGTGACTTAGCACTGCTCACTTCCCACAGCAGTGACTTAGCACTGCTCACCTCCCACAGCAGTGACTTAGCACTGCTCACCTCCCACAGCAGTGACTTAGCACTGCTCACCTCCCACAGCAGTGACTTAGCACTGCTCACTTAGCACTGCTCACTTCCCACAGCAGTGACTTAGCACTGCACACCTCCCACAGAGGTGACTTAGCACTGCTCACCTCCCACAGCAGTGACTTAGCACTGCTCACTTCCCACAGCAGTGACTTAGCACTGCTCACCTCCCACAGCAGTGACTTAGCACTGCTCACCTCCCACAGCAGTGACTTAGCACTGCTCACTTCCCACAGCAGTGACTTAGCACTGCTCACTTCCCACAGCAGTGACTTAGCACTGCTCACCTCCCACAGCAGTGACTTAGCACTGCACACCTCCCACAGCAGTGACTTAGCACTGCTCACCTCCCACAGCAGTGACTTAGCACTGCACACCTCCCACAGAGGTGACTTAGCACGGCTCACCTCCCACAGCAGTGACTTAGCACTGCTCACCTGAGGAACCACCGTGCTCTGTCAACATGCTACAAGTGGAGTGTTCACAACACAGTGACTCACTTTTTATGAGTCCTTTGGAAAGAACAAACTTAGGCTGTATTGTTATTGTTGGTTTTTGCTTTGATCTCCTTTTTTTTTCCTACAAGTACACTCTTGCACTTTTGGGGTTCATGTTGTTTAATTTGTAATTTGTTTAACTACATGCTCTTATGTTTCTTCCCATTGGCACTTATTTGCTTTTCACAAAGTTTGCTTCATGTTTTGGCTACCCGCAATGTTTTTTTTTATCTCGTTGTTTATGATCATTGACCTATGCACTTTTGTAAAGCTCTCTCTTGGAAGTCGCTTTGGATAAAAGCGTCTGCTAAATGAATAAATGTGATGTAAATGTAAATAAGCTTACTTGGAGGAAGTCCACATCATTTTTGTTCTTGGAGAGCTTCTCCATCTGTGCCTGGATCTTCTTCAGCTCGGTGCACCTCTGCTCCAGGTGAGCCCGGATGCCCTCGGCCTGTTTGACAGCCTGTTTCTCCTCCGTCTCCAAGATCTCCGTCACCTCCCGCTTGGTGCGCTCCACCGCAGCCTGCAGCTCGGCGAACTGGCTCTCGATCACTTCACGCACCTCCGTCACCGAGTTCTGAAGAACAAATATTAATTTGTGGCATTACAGATTTTTTTCTTTCTTTTCAAAAGTAGCGTCAGAGCTGGTGTGACAGCTCATTGAGGATGTTGACATGTCTGAGGGTCAGGATTGCTAACCTGCATACCAACTAAGCCATCTAATCACAAACAAACAAAATCATCCTCTCCTACTCTCAATGTAATCAGTTGCGTTGGGGTGGTTCCAATACAGCCCACAGCAACACACGCGTCATGAAAGCTGCCAGCCTTACAGTTAGAGCAGAGATAGCATACATGCTGTGGTCCCATTATCTGTTAGCTTAGTACAATGACTTGGCTTTTGATCTTTTTAATCTAACCTTTTGTCGAAGTGTAGTGTTATGAAAGGGTTTAAAGTCTGTGCAACACCGTGATGGTCCGTACCTCGATGGAGACCGTGTTGACCTGCAGCTTGTTGATTGCATTCTCTGCTGCAGTTGCCGTCCTCATCATCTCAGCCTGCTTGTCATGGAGCTCCCTCTGGGAAACAAAACAAACGGAAGAGTAGTGTTCAGTCAGTGACGGTACGCCATGTCTCGATCATAAACACTCTGGTTTCAGTGCAATACAAACGTATTGCTTCAATCTGTCATGTTAGCTGTTCTGATACGTAATGATCAACCATGTAAAACGGCATTGTGTAGACCCAAGTCTTTTCTGAAAATACCTCAGGCAGGTTCAGGCAACGGTTGATTTAACCTGGAATGTGGAATTCCTTTCAAGTACATCTATAACCACAGGCAATGTATTCTGAAATGTTTCGACAAGGACTCGACATTTACAGTAAGACCATAGCAGGTTTCACATCAGAGACATATTAAACATTACAAGACGGTTTATATAAATCCATTGATTGAACTTCAATATGAGTATCTAATTGAACACAAATGTGTGAACAAATAACCTTCTACTGTAATTTCAGCACTTCTAAGGCCGATTTGAAACATGTATCTTGCATTGTTTGCTGTTGGATGAACTGATTGTTAAAAGTACTAAACTGAAAGAAGATCATACTGTTGTGTTTCGGTGATTAAACCAAATGTTCCATTACATATTACAATAATCTTGTGTTTGAAACAATGATTATGTGGACTGAAAGCATTCCAACAGGTTTTGAAAGAATGACTAGCTGCGTTACAAGTGTGATCAGTTTGGATCTTTGTACTAAAGTTTGGAGTTTTGAAAATGTACACCTTACTTGTGAAAATAGTCCCAAAGCGAAAAAAGAAACTGTTTAGAGTCCCATTCCTTCAAAAAGTCAAAAAACAATTCAAACCTTCCTGTTTGCATGTGTGTCTGTGTGTGTGTGTGTGTGTGTTTGTGTGTGTGTATGTAAAACTTGAGCAATGCAAATATTTGCCTCATTGCGTTCCTCTTATCCTCTGTGAATTCCTGTTCTGGTCTAAACATGATTTGACAGACAGCAAAGCTGTTCCACCAGTTTGGTGAACTGATGATGTCTGAAATATAGTTGTTTTACAGAGCAGACCCTCTGTTAGAGAGACCCTGGGGACAAAAACCTCTTTTTTTTTTTACTCACATGTCCTACTGATGTGCAGTCAAATATCTTACAGTAAGTAACTGCACTTTTCAATGGTAACAGAGGATTCTCAATGACTGTATCTTTTTATCAAAAGTAATAGAAGTTATATCAAAGAATTTGAACGTTTTTTAGAGCGGCTTTAACTCAAGTCAAATGTCACATTGACGGAGACAAAACTGAATCAACAAAGATCGGACCATGGTTCAACATGTGCTTGTTCAAACACAACGGCTACATTGTGTAAGAAAAAAAAACAGAACCCAAGACTGAACCTTTCTCTCAGACAGCTCATATAGACCCTGCTGAAGGTTATATTTCTTACTTAAAAAGTCGACTGCTCAGAATATTGCCTGTGGGTTTTTTCACCAGCATTCCTTGATATGTGTGGCAAGGCCAGGACTTGTAGGAAACGTACATTTCTGCTGGCATGCTCAAATCAGCTATGAACAGAAACACATGTCAAAAGGGGTGGATTCTGTGTCTATTGGGTGTAGGTGCAGACTGAAGTTTCCAGAATGTTCGAGGTGTCAGCTGAATTGTCTTAAATAATCACACAGATCAAGTCTTACAATGACCTTTAGTCAGTAATATCCATCAAATCAAAGTAATCCTCCATGCATGTCACAACACCTAAATCCAGGACTTCTTGTTAAAGGTGAAGTCACAAATACCATTGTTGATCTCCACCCTCTACCCTCTAAGCTGTGTCAGTCAGTAGGTGTGTACGACTTCATGCATCGCCGGCAGCGCCGACAGCCGGCTGACTCGAAGCAGCCAATGGCATTCACTGCTTCGAGTCAGCCAGCTGCAGTCTGCATGAAGTCGAACACATCTAATTACACAATACTAATTACAGCTGTGTGAGTATGTGAAACGTACTCATTGGAGGCATTCTTCAGAGATGAGCGGGTGCTGAAAAAGGACAAACTTGTTGTGAAGCCTGAGTGACAACTCACAGCAGACCTAGAGCTCACAAAGTTTGAAAACTCTTCCTCATTCCAGAGGAAGTGTATTTGTGTATTGTTATGAATGTGTGATGTCTTCACTGTATTGCTTTGGGTCTGTTTGTGAGAAAAGGCATGCTGTTTGTCAGATATTGCGTGGTCCACTATTACTCTCTTTCTGTTTGCCTTCTTTGGAAAGCAGGTGTCTGGTACAGGAACACTTTTAAAGATAGCAGAGAAAGAAAGTAAATTACATTGACATGGAGTAATTTGAGCATGGCCATTCTGTTTCTGGGAAATAAGTTATTTGTCTGAGGGGTTCGTAGAAAGACGTAGGGAGCAAGAGAGCGTACAGTACCTGGATGTGACTCCGGGCCTCCACCACCGCCATTGTTTTGTGACCCTTGTGGTCCTCGGTGACACAGTCCTGACAGATGCAACGGGAATCCGGGCAGCAGAACAGGTCCAGGGGCCACTTGTGGCTCTCGCAGGTTCGCCGTTCGATGTCCCTGAGAGGCTCAACCAGCCGGTGGTTCTGGAACTTGCTGTTCTCCAGGTGAGGCCTCAGGTGGGCGTCGCAGTAGGACACCAGGCAGGTGAGGCAGGACTTGAGGGCCCTACGGGGGCTCTCGATGCAGGAGTCGCACACCACGTCGTCAGGTCCCAGAGGATCCTCCTTCACCTCCTCCTCTTTGGTCACAGCTTCTTTTCCTACTTCTTTACCATTTGCCTCATTTGACTTGGATGTTTCCTTGTCTTTCTTCTCCTCCCCGGGCACTGCAATGACCTCTGACCCTTTGAGATCGACCAGAATCTTTGTCTCCTCTGCCGTCTTGGACTCCTGTTTGTTCAGGACATTCTTTTCCTTGTTGTTCATCACCTGGCCTTCCGACACTGTCCCGTTGTGTGTGGTGGTGTCGCCCTGCTCAGGTGTGTCAGGGCTGAGCGAGCAGGGAGGGCAGCTCTTCCCCATCCCTTCTCCCTGACACGTAGTGGAGCTGTCCCCTGGGAGGTCAGTGGAGAGACCGCCACCATTCAGGGTTGCCCCGGCTTCTGTAGCAGCCATGGGTCTCTATGTGCGTGTCCCTGTTGGAGCTTCTCCTTCTCTGTCTCTCTGTCCCTCACTCTGTAAAACTCACCCTGCCACTTCTGCTTCAAGTCAACCTGTTTCCGAATCCTGCCCCAGTGCTTTCAAGCCACACCTTAACTCTTTGCGTTGCCTCTCATAGTTTCGGCCCCCTTCCCACCTACTTCAGCACACACACACACACATAAAACATCCCCTTCTTTGTGTGTCATAGGAACAGCTAGGCGGAGCTTGCTTTGCAAATCCCAAACAGGGAATTGTTATGTTGCTCTTCCCCCTCAGGTCTTTGATCAGTGGAATCTAGAGAGTTGGGAAATAAGTTGTAATGAAATACCTTCCTCCAGAGAGCATTAACTGAATCCACATCTGTTTTCCCTACACAGAGGAAGAATCGTGAGTTTAGTCTGTTGCTTAGATACAGCGGCATTCATGAAGACTTGTTTGATTGTAAAATCACATGGCACATCTCTTGATTCCAAAGTGCATCTGGTTTCAAGCAAATGAAATCAGTCACAAGGTGAATTAAAAGCAGGGTAAGCACTTTTTGTCATATTTGCCGAAAGTAACTTCACGTCTTGATAGCAACCAATATATCTAAAGGTTTGAGGGTAATTTGTAATCATTCCAACACGACCAATAATTAAGGGGCACCCTGACTATTCATTGGACAGGCTACCTGACTACTTACCTACCTACCTGCGCACACTCCGCCCCTCCACTCAATGCTCGTTACTGTCGTTTTGTGGCAGCTGCTTTGAAGGGAGGAGGTGGGATATTTTGGTTTAAGCTAAAGGGGAAGTTAAAATAGCTAGCTTCGCGCAACTTGCCTACCCTGTCGTTATGTGTGGAAACTGTAAGTGCAGCTCGGGTCTAAGACGGATTCGAGAGACCGCTGAAAGAGTGCGGCTTGTCTGGGTTGTTATGTTTTAGATCTATTACTTTTATGACTTGTATCACTGTTTTTGTTGATTTTATGTAAAGCACCTTGAGCTGCAATTCTTGTATGAAATGTGCTATATGAATAAAGTCTTACTTACTTTAACCAGGTGCTTTGTTTAGAGCGACAAGTTCAACACTGCCACCTAGTGACCTTATGTTGATCCTACAGTCAAAAACAAAAGGGTGAGTTTTTTAAGAAATCACTGTTCAAACTAGTGTAGTTATGTTGTCTCAACTCTATGGAACTACTTTGTTCACATACATATTAAACATGTGCATTGCAACGTTAGGTTTATTGAGCCCCTTCACTGTTTAATGTTTCTAATACAGACAACTAATATAAGTTTATTTAAGTTTAGGTAGGTGAGAAACATAAATTACCTGAAACAATAAACTTGTGAATCAATTTTAATCACAATCACACTTGGAGTTTTAAATTGCTGGGTTATAATCACCTCAAGGATGAAGGATATTAGTAAGTCTGAAGATAACAGGAGCGCAAACAAGAATTGTTTCTGTTTTATAAACACAGCAAAAGAAACTCAGACACAACTCCTATCAACTGTTCTCCTTCAGTGGGGTGAATGCCAAGGTCAAAGTCTTGATTATTCTCCTCCATGTCACAACATTTAAAATGAAATAACAGTCAAGCCACACTCTGGACAGAGATTGGACATGATCAAAACCTAACTATTTCTCAAATCCATCAGGCCAGTGTTTATGAAAAACCATTCTCCAATGTCTGGGTTATTGCATTGTTTATCTACACATTAGTAAGAAATCATACATTTGTAGATTGTGCCGCTAGTACAATGGACAAAGTGCCTGATTTAAATACCTTTAAGTTAAATCGTAATACACTCAGCCCATTTGCAGTACATGCCAGTTGGAGCTTGTGCTCTTAAGGGTGGATCCTGCAAGTTAGAACAGCGATAGGTGCAGCAGATCACAGAGTCGATTATTGCCTGATCTGCAGAATGTATGAGTGAAATGTTATTTTCCTTCAAGTCCATCTCCACAGTCCTCCCTTCCCTCCCTCCATCAAGGCACCCCCACCAGCTCTGTGATGGGCGGGGTAAACACCATCAGCTCCTGGTACTTGTGGAAGAAGAGGCGCAGGCGTGAGAAGTAGGAGTCCTCCTGGTAGGGCAGGTCTTTCTCCTTCAGGTACCGGGACACAATGGGCTTCACCTACACACGGGGCGCAGCAAACGTTTGCCGTGAAAATGACTTTCTTGACCAAAAATCGTGCCTACATCGACAACAACAACAAGTCCTCAACCGTCATCGGGCTTCTTTGTGCATTATTACGCAGAAAACATCTGGGAAGAGTTTCAAATGCTTCCGTTACCTTCAGACACATGTTGTCAGAGAGGAAGGGGAAGAGATGGTGTTCGACGTGACAGTTGATGAGCGAGTGTCCGAAGGTCCAGTCCAGGAGAGGGTTCCGTGTCAGGTTCAGGACCCCGTGGGTCATCTGGTAGATCCTCTTAGGCCGACGGGTCGGGGAGAACATGGGCAGGCCTATGTGCTGTGGAACATCCACAAGAACACGCTGAACAACCTTTGACCTTTGTGTGTGTGTGTGGATGTGTGTGCGTGGATGTGTGTGTGTGTGTGTGTGGATATGTGTCTGTGTGTGTGTGTGTGGATATGTGTCTGTGTGTGTGGATATGTGTGTGTCTGTTTGTGTGTGTGTGTGGATATGTGTATGTCTGTGTGTGTGTGACTACCAAGCATGACAGTACTAGAGTTTGGGAAGGTCTGGTAGCTGCAATAACACCAGTCCACCTTTCATGACAAAGGAAACCTTGTTGCCAACAATAGCAAAAAAACACCCTGGGGGAGGAGATGTTTAACAGCTTCAGGATCAGGGTTACACCCTACTGAACAACATTCCCCGTCTGTTCTGCGTCAGATCAAGACTCTAAACCAGCAAAGAAAAAACCCTCTGATCTGACAATACACAATAGATTCCTCTCAACAGGCTTCACTGGGAAAGCCATGCAAGAATCGTCCTTTTCTGCAGCTCGTATTCACCGGCTGAGAACTTCTGAAACTCCTACTAGAAGCTGTAAGGAACACAATACCGCTTTGTAAGAGGGCGTCTGTTCCTAAAAGCAAACATCTGAATGCCATAAGAAGTGGAACTCCAGCCAGGGCAGCTTTATCCGCCTGGCCCGTGTGAGAAGCGATCGTGTGAATGTTCCTGTCAGCAGCACGTGTGCTGGTGTGTACTGTGTACTGCCACAGAGTGTCGAGACAGCTGACCTGGAAGATGTTGACGTGGATGTAGGGGATGGAGGACATGGCCCTGCAGAGCAGCATGCAGAGGAGGGTGGTGTATGGGGACTGGAACCCAGACACATGGACCAGCAGCCAGTACTGGGAGCACATCCCCAAAGCTATCATCAACACCGTCCTCAGAGCGTGGCACACTGAGGAACTCCTCAGCTCACCTGTAGCAGACACACTCACACGCACACACACGCACACACACAAAAACACACACATGCACACACAAACACACACACACGCACACATAAACAAACACCATGAGAGAGACAGCTTGGGAGCTGGGATCCAGGCCAGGTCTGTAAAAGGGTTCAAAGGTCTCAAAACAGAAGCAGAATGAACGTTTCCTGGCGGTATACTGACAGACGCGTGTATTTCATCACCATCGAGCTGACAGCCTACACAGATATGGTAACCCAGCAATGTTCACAGGCCCACAGCAATAAAGGTTGTATCTCTAGAGCTTCCAGGTGAAGCGTTACTGGTAGGTGGGTATTACCCAGGGCTGCCAGAGGGGTGATGATGGGCACTGCCAGGGGGGCGATGAAGAGGTAGACGCTGCGAGGCAGGGAGGGAACCTTCCAGATGCTGGAGTCTCCCAGCCCCACGATGTTGGTGTGGGCGTGGTGCATCTTGATGTGAGCCTGCACTCCCGCTCTCGCTGTGAAGGAGCCACACACCTGGACAGACAGACAGACAGACAGACAGACAGACAGACAGACAGACAGACAGACAGACAGACAGACAGACAGACAGACAGACAGACAGACAGGCAGACAGGCAGGCAGGCAGGCAGGCAGGCAGGCATAAAGACAGACAGACAGGCAGACAGGCATGCAGGTAGGCAGGCAGGCATAAAGACAGGCATAAAGACAGGCAGACAGACAGACAGACAGACAGACAGACAGACAAACAGACAGGCAGGCAGGCAGGCAGGCAGGCAGACAGACAGACAAACAGGCAGACAGATGGTTACAAGAGAAAAGAGGCAGATGAGCATACAGAGATAAGAATAGAGAAGGGATTTACGAATGTATTTGCATGAGTCTGTCACCTCGATGAAGAAGACTCCCCAGAACTCAGCCCAGGCAGAGGACTCGCTCAGCGCACCGTGACTCGCCAGGTGAGTCCCCTTGATGGTGATGACAGCATGGGCCAAACCCATCAGCAACAGGCCCCCAGTGAAGCACAGGGACAGGGAGGAGCCTAACATCATGAAGGCTGGAGGAGGGAGGGAGGGAGGGAGGGAGGGAGGGAGGGAGGGAGGGAGGGAGGGAGGGAGGGAGGGAGGGAGGGAGGGAGGGAGGGAGAGACAGGGGGGAGAAAGAAAGAAAGAAAGAAAGAAAGAAAGAAAGAAAGAAAGAAAGAAAGAAAGAAAGAAAGAAAGAAAGAAAAAGAAAGAAAGAAAGAAAGAAAGAAAGAAGAGGAGGAGAGAGGAGAGGTAATAGATCATTTCAGTGGCTGGTTCACACACATTCTGAGCGGAGAGAACAAGGTTAATATCCCCGTGTGGAACTGTTCCATCTCCAAGGTTTTGAGCTATTAAACCAAACATCTCCCTGCAGGAGACTGACACGAATACTCTTCCAGATTAGCATTACAAAGCACCCCAGTTCTCTGTGTTCCAGCATGTTCTCCATTCATCTCCTGCCATTTCAAACACGTCTACACCACGGCTCCCTTCCTCAATCATACTCTCTCGGCTGTTATGGTGTTCTCTCAGGGCCTTTCCTGGGCAGCCTGTTCTTATTTGTGGTTCACATCAGTGTCAGTTTCTGCTCTTACTGTACGTGTGTGTGTGTGAGAGATTAAGCATGAATTCATGCATGTGTTTTATGACAGTGTGTGTTTCCAGGTTCAACTGACGCACGTTCAGTGCACAGAATGGTGGATCTGTAAGCCTCGCCTCACGTGGCTGTGCACGGCCTTCAGGGTGTAGGATTTCACCTCCCAGGAGAGGAGAGCTCAGGTGAAGGGCAGCAACCACATCTCCACGTAGAGGGCTGCTGTGGCTCTAAAGCTGTCATCCCCAACAGGTCGAGTTTCTTGCGGGGTACTCTAGCTTGAGGTTGTCAAGACAACAGAAGGTCCGGAGAGGTACCCGACACTACTACAGTTAGACATGCAGCCTGAGGTATTTGAGATGGGAGTGTGTCTATGTGTGTGTGTGCGCAGCATGTGTGCTATGTCCACTTTGGCTTGCTGGTAGCGGGACCGGGTTATGTGTCATGGCGGTTCAATTCCAAACACAGGGAAATATATGTGTTAATGATCTCCCACTTTTCCTATTTCAGAACGTCTCACTCGGCGGCGATAAGTCACCAGGTCAGTGATACACCCCGTTATGATTACCCCCTCAGGGCACTGCCCGGGGCTAGCACACCCAGGTTTGCCATGTAGGATAGGTCTGCTGGAGACAAACTAGCAATTTGATAGTACCATTCTATATACAGAGTTTGAAGTCAGGATTGTTGCCAATGTACATATCTGTGAGTTTATATGACAAGAAGGGCAGGGGACGGGGGGGACGGCTGAACCAATGGCATACCAGTTCTAAATCGAGGTCAGTCTGACCTCTTGTGACACATATATAAGTCTACAGAGTATCAGACAACAGGCTTTACAGATATGCGGCAAATGTGGACCTGGATGTGGACCTTGCCCTGGACATCCACGTTACATGTGACACCCTCCTCCACTGCTTGTGTATGCTCTACTCACCTGGAGGGAGGCACAGAAATCCAGCAGCCAAGATGGAGCAGTCGATCCCCCTCCTCTCCCACCAGCTGCTCTCCTTCACCGTCTTCTGCACCAGCCGGCTTAGCTCCATCATCAGGGACTCCCTGTCCGACTCCTCCGGTCCCTTCCCCCGCGTCTCCCCCCTATCCTCACCCCCGGAGGCCCCTTGGTCTCTCCTCCTGGCCCTAGTCAGAGCTGCGTCCTGTTCCCCCGGGGGTCCTCTGCTGCCGTCTCTCTGGGGCAGAGGCTCCCCTTCCCAGGACTTACTTCCCATCTCCTGTCCACCATCGCGGCTCCCTCTTTCCCTCCACTCCTCCGGTACGTTCTGCATGTCGGTTGCCCTGGTGCTCTCACTGACAACAAAAGTGAGATGAAGACGACAGCGTAGCGGAACAGGACTCACAAGCAGCCGGTCTTCAGGGAGAGCCTGCACATTGGAGCCTGCATGCACAGTGTCAGCTGGGGCAGCAGAGCAGGGAAGCACGATCCGGACCAGCAAGACGTCCTCTCGGTCTTAGTCTTTGCTTCTTTCACCTTCCCCGACAACAGGAGCTCTTCTCTTTTTGTCGTCTCTGTCTCCTTATCAGCTTGCTCTGGCAACGCCTGGTTGGATAATAAACCCAAGGCTGTCGAACAGATAATACAGCCTAACGACACCAACGCAGCTACATCATGTCCTCCCGGCCAACAGAGAACACACACGTGCACACACACGCAAACACTGACCACTAGACTGCAGATGCCCAGCTGAAGAATCGATAGTGCTGGTCCCTCCCTCTCTCTCCCTCTCTCTCCAGCAGGTTAGCTCATGCATACTGTATGCACTTCTTGTCACGTCGCCTCTCTTTTCCCTCACGTCTTCCCCCTCCCTCTCTCTCGCTCTCTCTTTCCCTCCCTCTCTCTCTCTCTCTCTCTCTCACCCCCTCCCTCTCCCATTCCTATAACCTTGGCAGGCGTTTGGAAAAAACAGAGGGGGGAAATGTGGGAACTGGGCTGGGGCTTGAGAGGAGAGAGGAAGGGAGGGTGGGGGATTAGAAGTGGCTCCTTAGCTCTCAGCATTCATCTTCCCTGGTTGCTAAGGTTGGAGAGAGCACAGCCAGGGTTCTGGAGAGAGAGAGAGAGAGAGAGAGGGAGGGAGGGAGGGAGGGAGGGAGGGAGGGAGGGAGGGAGGGAGGGAGGGAGGGAGAGGGAGGGAGGCAGGGAGGGAGGGAGGGAGGGAGAGGGAGGGAGGGAGGGAGGGAGGGAGGGAGGGAGAGAGAGAGAGAGAGAGAGAGAGAGAGAGAGAGAGAGAGAGAGAGAGCAGTGTTTTTTTGTGTGAGGTGCTGGCCCCAGCATTGTTGGCAGGGTGCCTTGACTGTTCAGCAGTTATATTAATGAGCTGAGGAGAACATTTCAGTATAAGGAGGTTGGATTCAGAGTGGAATGAACAATGCCACCTTTCTGGCCTCCCACTGCTCATCTGGTGATTGTTCTCATATCAGTGAGGATATAACTGTGGATGTTACAGTTATATGACCTGTCAGGTCATAGTGTTATCCAAAAGTAATTTAAGGGGGCGGTAGCATCTGGGGAAGTTGTTGATAGAAACTAAAGTACTAGGTCTTGTGGTGAGATTCTGAGATCGTCTACGGATAATGAAAATATAAAAACTTTTATAGATAGTCATATAACATGTTAGACAATAACCCTAACATTTATGTAATGAACTCCCATAAATCTGTGGAAACATCAAAACGTTTTTTTATTCCAAAAGTTTTTCACTGGATGTCAGCATTGTTGAATCAACATTTAAATACACATTCATGCAGTCCTCCTCGCAGTGCGACCTGCGGACATCTTGTGAAACAGTACACTGGCACCGCAACTACAGATAACAAGGTGCTCGTTAGAACACAGAGTATCTCACACACCCCACAAAGGTCTGTAAACAAACCCCAACGTTAGTTTTACTCAGATACTCTCATAATGTGCCGTAGACAAGGTCAATGTGTTGTTCGGTCCTGTTGTATCAATCGTCAAGATAATTGTAAAAACTGTACAATAAATTTAAGTCAATATAAATATAACAAAACTTTGGAAAAGAAATTATGAACAACTGTCTCTTACATAATGTAAAACAAAATATATGAAAATGATTAACAATATTTGCTGATGTAACAAAGTGATTATAATTTTAGTCCTCCCAGGACATAAGTATGCGTTTATGGTTTCCAAATAAAAAGCAAATACTATTTTACCATTATCTCAAAACACAGGTCTACGAAGCAGGATTTGGGGGTTAGCGAGATAACTTCAGGTTATCATTATCAGGTTATTATTATAAATCATCATAATATTATTTATATATAGCTATATATAGCTATACATAAATATAAACGAACACACATCAATTTAAATGTTAAATGTAATGTTGAATCAAATCTACTTTTAATGTATCCTTATCACAGGCTGGTAACAGTTCTGTAACTGTCCACTAGATGTCCCCATTAACCAGTCTATGTCCCTGTTTGTGCAGACTAAAGACAAACTAACAAAACGTTACAACATTACAGCTGAGAGTGTACACATCTCCATGTAGTCCATGTGACTAGTCATGTGACTAGTCACGTGACTTGTCACATGTTTGGCTGATAGAGAAGATGATCCAAAGGGGGCTCGAGAACCTCAGAGCTGCGTGTCTTCCATGGCGTCCGGCTCGTCCAGGGCATCCAGCCGTCTTCTGCAGGCGTCTAGCAGCTTCTTCCTGGGGCCCAGGGGGATGTGGATGCTGGTGAGGTCTTGGTCGGAGCACAACAGCAGGGCCTCCAAGTCGATCTTCTCCCTCCTGAAGATGGCCATGAACTCCTCCATGCTCTGGGAGGCCAGGAAGGTCTCCAGAGGCCTACCCTGGGGCTCAAGCTCCTCGTCCAGCCCCACGTCGGCCTCCTCCCAGGGCAGCTCCTGCCGGTTCCTCTCCTGCAGGCTCAAGGCACTGCCGATGCTGTCCTCATCCAGGCTGGGCGAGCGGCGGGGAAGACGCCCTCGCAGACGCACGTTGGGCGCCCTCCCCACCGGCTCGCTGCCCACCACGCTGCCCTCGTCCCGGCCCCCCATGCCAAACAGCCCCCCGCTGACGTAGTTCCTCCTGAACACCATGGTGCCCAGACCAGGCCGGGTGAACAGGGAGTCTCGGCCCGAATCGCCGCTGATCTCCGAGTAAGCCGCCTCATGGAGGCCCGGGTCGCTGAGGGCTCGCGAGATGGTGTCGGCGTCGTCGTCGTCATGGTTCCCGCGGGGGAACATGTCGCGGATGTTGAGGCGCGAGCGGTCCTTGGAGTTGGCGTAGGTGCCCTGCTTGAGGAACATGACGTCGCTGCCCAGCTGGAGGCCTGACAGGGAACGCACGCTCTTTCGGCCGTCCTCGTAGATCTTGAAGGTGCCGTCCACCTGTTTCTTCTTCTCCAGCTTCCGCTGGATCTTGGTCTTGCCCTTGGCTGTGGAGTGCAACGTGGCCTGAGGAAAATCAGATGAGATGATTGACAAAGAGGAAAGAAGAAGAGGAAGAAAACCGAGCAGTCCGTCACTTGAGGAAACCTTTGATACACCTTTATGATACTAGACTGTAAGGAATACAGCAAAGACAAAGAATATATTAAATGCTTCTACAGACTGTGTGGGTCTACATATAACATCTCCGAGAGAGTGTGATTACAAGAGGGTGGTTTGCGAGAGGCCAAACCTGCGAATATGGCATGTTGGAGGTGACGGTGTTGAACTGGGGCAGCTTTCGACCCATCGTGCTGCTGCTGTTGTAGCTGGAGAAGCTCATGGCGTCCGAGTTGTCCGAAGCCTCCTTCAGGAACTTCCTCTCCATGCGCTCGTGGTGTTTCCTCTGCAGCTTCACGCAGTCTTTGATCCTGCGCTCGGCCGCGCGGAACGCCCGGTCCTTCAGCTTGCTCACCAGCTTGGGGTTGAGGGTGATCTGCTTGGCAGCGATGGAGTCCAGGTAGCGGACGCAGTCCATGTGGCTCTTGGAGGCTGCCATGTCTAGCGGGGTGTGGTAGTCGCTGTCCAGACACCACACGTTGGCACCGAACGACACCAAGAAGGAGAGGCAGTTGTGGTGGCCGTTGGCTGCGGCCAGGTGGAGAGGCGTGTTGCCCCAGATGTCACATTTGTCCGGGTCACCGCTGGAGAGAGGAGGACAGGTGGCATTAGTGGAGAAATCGAGAAAAATCTTTTTAAATACAAATACTTTCATGTTTTTTTGTTTTTTGGGGGGGTTTGACGGTATGTTCATTCACAGTTATCACTAGATAAACCACATGATCTTTACAAACACAAAAGACAGTAAACACATTTAAAAAAAGAAGTATTAACCTAAATAAATAAAGAAGTGCAACAAATACACAAACTAAAAATGACATATAAAAACAGCCTGGATGGTCCACACCATGCCCATCCCAGTAACCAGCCCCCACCAGCCTGCACCCATCTCTGGATACATCCTAGCTGGCATCCCTCTGCCCCTGGACCAGGCCGCACGCCCAGACAGCCAGATGGCCCAGCTGAGAGCCAGGACTCCCCAGGCAGCCCAGTGAAGCCATCCCCAGCGCCTCCACAGCATGCCAGGCACCAGACACCCATCTGCCCAGCCACACCAGACGTCTGGCAGTACCTGCTCAGACCTGGAGCTGTGTATTAACCACTCAGTGTTTACCTGCTCAGACCTGGAGCTGTGTATTAACCACTCAGTGTTTACCTGCTCAGACCTGGAGCTGTGTGTTAACCACTCAGTGTTTACCTAGTCAGACCTGGAGCTGTGAGTTAACCACTCAGTGTTTACCTAGTCAGACCTGGAGCTGTGTGTTAACCACTCAGTGTTTACCTAGTCAGACCTGGAGCTGTGTGTTAACCACTCAGTGTGTAGCTGCTCAGACCTGGAGCTGTGTATTAACCACTCAGTGTGTAACTGATCAGACCTGGAGCTGTGTGTTAACCACTCAGTGTTTACCTGCTCAGACCTGGAGCTGTGTATTAACCACTCAGTGTACAGCTGATCAGACCTGGAGCTGTGTATTAACCACTCAGTGTTTACCTGCCCAGACTATTGGACCACCATTGCTGCTGTCGTCATGGAGATAGACTTAAAGATGTCCTCTTTAATTTAACCCTGAACTCAGGAAGAAAAATGACTCATTGGCTTGGCTGACTACCACTGTGTGATAACAAGCTATCCTGCATACTAATGAACGTGTCCAATCTAATTCCCATATACATGTGATGTAATAGGCTACTCAGGTGTTAACAGTAAGATGATGACTTAATTTCACTTCCTAGTCTGGGGATCGAGGGGCCGCCCCTTCCTGTCTCACCCCCTGCACCGACGACCTGGCTCCTAGCTGAGGTGTGATCAATAATTGAAGAACTGCAGGTGAAACATGACAGTGGTGATCATGCATTATTCATCACACACACACTGAGGCCCATCTTTCACACACACCCAGAGACGCTACAAGCAAAAGCATGAGGTCACCCCCTCTGACGTTAACCCTGATTTCCAACTTCCTGTTTGAAACCTCAGACCCCAGCCGTAAGCCTGTCTCTGCAAGGGCTTTCGACATCAGATTCATTTACATTTAGCAGATGCTCTTATCCAGAGCGACTTACAGTAAGTACAGGGACATTCCCCCGAGGCAAGTAGGGTGAAGTGCCTTGCCCAAGGATACAACATCATTTTGCACTGCCGGGAATTGAACCAGCAACCTTCTGATTGCTAGCCCGATTCCCGCTTACTGCTCAGCCATCTGATCCCAATCAAGCACATGAACACAACAATTCATGTTTCTGAAACCTTCTGATATACCTGACATTAACAGTACTGTTTGTAGATTTTTGTATTGTCATTTACTTCCTCGTATATAGTCGTGGCCATACGTTTTGGCAATGACAAATGTTGTGTATTGGAAAGTTTGCTGGTTCAGTATTTGGGGATTTTTTTTCCACATGTTTCTATAGAATACTGGCATACAATAAGGCACAATTCATATTCTTTTAAAGCTTTTTTGTGGAGAAATCTTTTAATATCACTTTTCCCTGTGCTGATGATATGACTTAATTAAATTCTGTTAGCAGTCATTTTATGCCAAGGCCCAGCAAACTTTGCAAACAGAAAATGTATGTTGCTCCCAATACTTTTGGCCACGGCTGTACTTAATGGCTAATGTTTCTACTAATTAGAGAAACGATAAGAAAGACCTCCTCCCGTGAGGGAATCACGCCTCCGTGTCACAAACAGTAATCTGACTACAAACAGCTCTGCCCTGGACTCTTACACAACAACTACAGTTCCCATCCTCCCAGGCATCGTATATAATTAGCAGACCATGCTGTTGCTAAATGAATATCACTCCCCTCACCGGTCCTGAATTAATGTTGATCTGTTACAAAATACTCTTGCACCGAATATACCTCGTAAGGTTTCGTTTCTGAAATCTTTTTTTAAATACACTCGGAAAAACTGTCTGATTCTGTGTTGTAAAGCTTCTGTTAACGTTTTGCCAGTTCCATGGATCTCCTGCACAGTTTCTGACACCGTCAGTGTGTGTAACCTCCAGGGACCATTGTGTTTCCTACACGACCAATCCATCATGGTGACCTTTCCTTTCCCAATATCCACTCTCCCTCTCTGCCATCGGCCTCGACCGCCCCTCTCTTCATTGCACGCCTTATAAACCCTTCACAGGGGCTGTGACATACAGGGCCCATTACACCGGCAGACACCCTCATTTCTGATTCTCAGGGGGTTTAGGCCGCAGCAGGGCTTCCATGCAGCTATCACAATAGGTTGTTAATCTTATACCTCTCCAGTCCTGCTTTGTCCAGCACTCCAAACCTTAAACAAAAGACAGAGCTGATATGACACACTCACACAAAAGGGATTCGACTGAAAGGGTAGCTCAAACTTCTCGGACCAGAATATAGTCTTACTGCTTCTGTCCATGCATCCGGTTTGCCCTCCCGTTTCCCCATTGAGAATACAGTGTGAATACAATGTGCCATACAGTGTGAATACAATGTGCCATACAGTGTGAATACAATGTGCCATACAGTGTGCATACAATGTGCCATACAGTGTGAATACAATGTGCCATACAGTGTGAATACAGTGTGCCATACAGTGTGAATACAGTGTGCCATACAGTGTGAATACAATGTGCCATACAGTGTGAATACAATGTGCCATACAGTGTGAATACAGTGTGCCATACAGTGTGAATACAGTGTGCCATACAGTGTGAATACAATGTGCCATACAGTGTGAATACAGTGTGCCATACAGTGTGAATACAGTGTGCCATACAGTGTGAATACAATGTGCCATACAGTGTGAATACAATGTGCCATACAGTGTGAATACAATGTGCCATACAGTGTGAATACAGTGTGCCATACAGTGTGAATACAGTGTGCCATACAGTGTGAATACAGTGTGCCATACAGTGTGAATACAGTGTGCCATACAGTGTGAATACAGTGTGCCATACAGTGTGAATACAGTGTGCCATACAGTGTGCAGCCCACTAATTAGGGAATACGTGCACAGCCGAATCTTAGATCTGTTTGTGTTCTTTGTAAGCCTGAGGAGTTCAGGCGCTATCTTTCTGTGGAGGCTTTTTGTTCGTTACAATACGGGGCAAGGAATAGGGTCTTTTAGAAATGGATCGCTATTAAACAGCTGATGTTTCACAATCAAACTAGATTTATTACCCGTGAGAGATCTTATGTGATGGCTTTTATATCACAATCCGACCCATCGTCAACGTGTGTGTGTGTGTGTGTGTGTGTGAGTGAGTGAGTGAGTGAGTGAGTGAGTGAGTGAGTGAGTGAGAGAGAGAGAGAGAGAGAGAGAGAGAGAGAGAGAGAGAGAGAGAGAGAGAGAGAGAGAGAGAGAGAGAGACAGAGACAGAGACAGAGAGAGAGAGAGAGAGAGAGAGAGAGAGAGAGAGAGAGAGGAAAAAAAGAGAGGATGTGTGTGTGTGTGTGTGTGTGTGTGTGTGTGTGTGGGTGTGTGTGTGTGTTTGGTAGGTCATCATCCTGCCAGTGACCTTTCAAGGCTGTTAAAATGGAAACAGTCCATCCATCTCCCAGCAGAGACCTGAGGGCGTGATGGGAACAGAGACCCATTAAATCCTGAACTGGCACAAAGGATTAGACTGAACGAACACGTGTACATGTGTGTCTTTAGATACTTCACGTATCGTTGTAATACACACAGAAATACTGACTTTACTTTTTAGTGTAGGTTATACTGTTTTCCGTGCAACCCCTACAGGACATGTCCACGTTGGAAACAAAAATGAAATGTCATTTTTCGATAGGTTCTGTAAAACAATGTAATATATTGCAAAATATGTGTCCAGGATGCATTACTTGATCTTACTATCGTAGTACTATGACCTACCTATCGGGATACGCGCTACCAAGTTGTTATCCACGTTGTGCGCACTGGCGCGCGAAAATGACAAGCCGAGACATTGGGATGAATTGGGTTGAGCATATTTGAGGTAAATATATGTCTATACCATGGCTGCAAGTGTTTAATGGTCTTAACGACGTTGAAGCAAAATATTTTTATCCGCGTGCAACTTACCCTCTTCCCACAATCAGCCGTAACGCATCAAGGTTGCCGTGGTAAGCGGCCCACAACGTCGGTGTCATTCCATCTTCATCCGGCGCGTTCAGCTCTTTCCGTGTAGCCTCCCTCAGTAAATCCAGGTAGCCGTCCCGGGCCGCCCGGTGGTACCGGTCATTCATTGTGCCCACAGCTCACGGCTCACGGCACAGAGCCAGCCTCATGTCCGGTTAAAAAGCATCCAGTGGCTGAGAGCTTGCCCTCCACTTGGGGCAAGTTTATCCAGGACGCCGCGTCCGATAGTCGCTGTTTGTTTCTTCGCGGAGGCAGGGGCCACAACAAGTAGCCTGCGCGGTTGCCAAGGACACACACAGCCCCGGTCTAGTTGTCAAACAGGGGGGTGATGGGAAATGAGTACGCCTACTTCCCAGCCCCTGAAATCTGCACCGTCAAGGATCGTTCTAATAAAGAAAAGTGACCTGTCACTTGTTGTGGTTAGTTTGTTTGGTTACAATAAATTAAGAATTAAACTAGCGATCACCTTAATCATTCTGTCAAATAATGTTTGTGGATTGTGAAGACAGTTTCAATTTAAACAGATCAAAAAGTGTTTATTTTCTATAAAACATGCAAAACTGTGTTTAATTTGCATCGGGGGAAACACTTTGAAATACAGGCTAGACTCGACTTCTTAAAACAGCATATTTGTGTTTATCTACAATGTAAGGCTTTTATTTATTTGATCATTTTGAAAAGCATTTACTTTTGTTATTATTTGATTTCAATACATTTGTGAGCAGGGACAGAGAGGGTGATTTCCACATTTTGCAACTCAAAAGTGTTTCAACGGAAAGTTACAGTGACTACCTGATTATCTTTATCAACTACTTGTCATTGATAATGTTATGCGGCAGTGACGTCGGTGACTGGTGCAGACTGTATTAATGGGGTTGTTCCTTTAGCGTATCTCAAACAAAGACTTATTCCTCTCGTATTGTACTATCCCGACAGGGAACCCCATACAAGCTAACAGCTTTGGGGCATCAGATCACCTAACTGATTGATCAACTGCTCAACTGGACAACTGACTGAACCAAAAAATGAAATGTTATCTATGCAGAAACTCAAGTGCTTCGTTTTAAAGGTGCGCCAAGATTAATAGATCACACCCTCACCTTGTGTGGGCGGGAGTAAACACTTGAATCTGAAGGGGACTATGTTTCCACAGGATCTAAAGTACACATGCCATTATTCAATGAACTGAAACTCATTCAGGTTCACAATTGTCCCTATGAAGGTCAAGGAGAACATGCGAAAGGCACGTACGAAACCGAGTGTGTGAGAGAAAGAGTAGGCTAGACAGACCGGGGGGAGCGTGGAAACGAAGAAGGACCGGTAAAGAACTCGAGACGAGACCGGTGCTAAAGCTGAAATCATGATTTCAGAGCCGGGTGTGTCCTGGGGAAAGGACCTGAACGGCGAGGAAGATCCCAGGAGCAAGGAGGACTCAGACCCAGACGGAGACCCAGTACTGGTGTGGGCTCCCAGCGGCAGACGCCTCATCTCCGGGCTGCTGGGTCTCAACGTGGTGCTGCTGGGGGCAGCGCTGGTGGCTGGACAGGCCTTCAACCCACAGGGTCTGAAACACCAGGAGCCTCTGGTGTTCATACTGCTCCTGATGGGCCTCAGCATGGGGTGGATGCTGTGGTACCTGCTGTGGGCCAGGAAGAAACCAGGGAGATCCCCACACAAAGACCACCATGCTGGGGGTGCGCCCGTCAGAGGTAGGCGGAACATTGATGTCACCACACCTAGCAAGAGAGGGCACTAAACTGTGTTCATTAAGAACTTTGCACAGCGCCTGCTCCAGAGATGATAACGGTCGATCAGCCCCTGTAAATGCCGGTTGGTTGGTTTTCCGAAACATGTTGTTGTCATAATGTTTATCAAGTAAGTGAGGTATTCGGAGTCAGATGGCTGAGCGGTGAGGGAGTCGGGCTAGTAATCCGAAGACTGCCGGATCGATCCCCCGCCGTGCCAAATGATGTTGTGTCCTTGGGCAAGGCACTTCACCCTACTTGCCTCGGGGGGAAAGTCCCTGTACTTACTGTAAGTCGCTCTGGATAAGAGCGTCTGCTAAATGACTAAATGTATTTTTCTTGTTGACTTCCCCTTACCAGTGGTCCTCCTGCTCTTTGCTGCGTTGAGTCTCCTGCTGCATGTCTTCAGGATGGGCTACGCCGTCCTGATGAACGAGTGTTCTCCAGCTGCTAAAGTGATCTTCCCTTTTGTCGAGGCTCCCTTCCTGGGGCTGCAGGTGAGGATGGTCAAGCGTCTGTGATGCTTTCACACCCCTCTCACTTTGTCCTCTTGAGGGACTGTGGCTAAGTTCTTCTTCTGTGTTCACTCCTGCAGATGTATTTTCTCTGGGCTCACTCCAAAGACTGCATTCACAAGCACAAGATCATAACCAGGTGCCTCGTGTATCACGTGATACACATATGTGACCCCCCAGCTGTCGTTATTTTCAATGAGTCAATGGACATTTGCATAAACTGTGCCTGTTTGTCCCTGTGTGTGTGTGTGTGTGTGTTTGTGTTCATTGTCCACTAGGTCTGGCCTCATGGTGACCCTGAGTGCAGACCTGTTGCTGTGGCTACATGCCATCTCAGAAGACACAGTGCACCAGGAGATTGAGTTAGAAAAGGATGATTATGACAAAGACGATTTTACCAACACTTCACATAGCATTCCAAGCTCCTCAGGTAGGGTTCTATACCTAGGCTTGAATCCTCAACCTTGTTCCTGGCAAGCTACCATCCTGCAGGTTTTCACTTTAACCCTGATCCTGCACGCCTGGCTCGAATCATTAGCTGGGTGACAAGTTGAATCATGTTTGTTTCAACTGCGATTGGAGTAGAAACCAACAGTACAGGATGGTAGATCTTCAGGTTAGATAGCCTTGTCCTGAACATTCAAGATTCCCCCCATTCAGTCCCATACACTAACGCTATGCATGAAATCCTGTCCCAAGCTGTCTTGCTTGTGAAAAATTTGGGTAATCTATGTTTAAATGGCAGGTGTGATCAATGCGACCATATGCAAGTGCAGTGCGAGTGCAGTTTGCCTCGTGTTCCGGAAAGGCTACGAAGTCCTGTACCCCTTCAACATAGAGTTCTACCTGATGGCTGGCTGCATGCTCTACGTCATGTGGAAGAACGTGGGTCGGAGGGTGAGTCCTGGTCCCCAGCCCCCTCACGGCCAGAAGCTGACCCTACACATGGTTCGCGAGGGTGGGATCTTGTTCGGCCCCCTGCTGGGTTTTCTGGTTCTCATAGCGGGGGCGGCTTCCTTCGTCCTGTATCAAGTGTGGGTTGACCAACGCCAGCACCGTACCAAAGCCTTCCTCATATTCTACGGCTACCATCTGGCTGTGATGCCAGTCATGTCCATCTGCTGCTTGGCTGGCATGCTGGTCCACAAGCTGGAGAGGAGAGCCACGGAGGGAGGACACAACCCCACGCGTAGCCTGGACGTGCTCCTCCTGGTGGGGGCCGCCCTGGGCCAGCTGGGCCTGTCCTACTTTTGCGTGGTGGCTGCCCTGGCTTTGGGGCCTAGCGGGGCCCTGGGAAGCCTGGACCTCGCCTACTCCCTCCTCAGCTTACTGGAGCTTCTGCTCCAGAAAATCTTCATCATCGAGGGCCTCCACAGACATCCCAGTCTGGCCCTCGCCAAAAGCAAAGAAAGAAAGAGAAGCAGCATATTCAAGGCAAGTATTCCCAGCTGGACAGGTCATGGGAAATATATATATATGTATATATATGTTTTACATCATGTGACAACATCTAAACATATATGTATGTATAAAGATTATCCAAATGAGGTGACTGATGCTCACATTCAACCCTTCTTTTGTCCCAAAGCTGAAAAGGAAAGACAACGGGGAGATGAGCGAAGTCAGTCCGTCGATAGACATCTGCATCGCAGAGGGAGGAAGTGCATCTGCCCCACCAGCTGAGACGCAGGGGGGGAGGGGCAAAGCGCCCTGGACCAAGAGGGCCATGCAGGAGATCTGTGCCTTTCTCATTCTGTCAAACATCATGGTACAGTCCCTGTGTGTGTGTGTGTGTGTGTGTGTGTGTGTGTGTGTGTGTGTGTGTGTGTGTGTGTCTGGTGGTGATGGGGGTGTTGAGTGGCTGGAGGTGATCAGTGATCATATCCTATCCTTGCACGCACATTTAGTTAACATTTACATTTTACATTTACATGAAGTCATTTAGTCATCTTATCCAAAGCGACGTACAGTAAGTACAGGAACATTCCCCCGAGGCAAGTAGGGTGAAGTGCCTTGCCCAATGACACAACATAACTTGGCACAGCCGGGAATCAAAACGAGCAACCTTCTGATTACCAGCCCGATTCCCTAACAACTCAGCCACCTGACTCCTACAGACACCTGACTTAACAACACATGTTTCCTCTCTGATCTATCCGCATGCTCAGCTGTGGGTCATCCCTGCCTTCGGGGCCAACCCCCAGTTTGAGAACGGTTTGGGGAAGAAGTTCTTTGGATTCACCGCCTGGTTCGTGCTGGTCAACCTGGGCCAGCCCCTGGGGGTCTTCTACAGGATGCACTCTGTGGGAGCCCTGGTGGAGCTGCTGATCACTGCCTGAACACCACATTACTGACCCCTACTGGAGGGAGGGACACTTTATCTGAATGTTAAATGTTGAAAAATGCTGTATGTAGATCGTCAGTTAAAAAAATCTTTTTTTTAAAGTAATTACGGTCTAGTAATTACTAGTTAACATTGGACCAAATTCTTACTCAAAGAAAAAGTAATATTACGTGCTAAAAGTGATAATGACATGTTATTTAATTTATTGTACATTGTATTTCACAAATATATTCATGACACAATGTTTGTGTACGATCATTGGTGAAACAATCATTCTCTGCCGCATTCCTCCTCTATCCCTCCTTTAGAAATTATTGACATTCTTAAGAACACAAAAACTTAATGCTTATACAAATTATTACATTCACAATGACCCTCCTTTTCTCACAAACAGTAGAACACTTAAGGGCCTGTCTAAGGCAGGTCCCCTCCCCCGTCACCAAGGTGATGGGTTGCCAGGTTCTTACTTCTCTTCTTACAAACTTCAAACACAAAAAATGAGCTTCTCAGGGATGAAAGAAAAGGAGAGATAGTCACTCATAAAAATATATCAAAAGACAACGATGAAACTATGTGCAGTAAATCTTCTATTCAATCAGAAAAACAGTCAACTGTAAGCATTTAGAAACCACAGCTACTGTTTGTGTTTGGCAAATAGGTGGGATGATAGAACAGTGAGTTGAAAGAAGAGGACTTAATTGATGGGTGACTTTATATTTTCCAACTTGACAACCGTCACAGGAAAACTAAACTGCATGTAGTAAGAGTTGTTTAATAATTTACAATGTTTCCGATTGAGAGAAAAAAAAAAGTATATTCTTCATTTCTGTACAGATGTGGCACTTGTAATCTTCTGTCCTCCTGCCTCATTCAGACTTCAGTTCAGCTCGGAGGATGGCAGTGCTGGTGGAGTAGGTTAATACAAGCTGCCCAGATCCTGTTGATCTCAGCTAGACCCTCTGGATCTCAAACAGGCGGACATCCGTGTCATACCAGATTGGGGGATCCACGTTTCTGTGGCAACAGGAGCACAAGGACGGAAGGAAAAAAAAGTAATTGTTAAAATTCTCCAGTGGAGTACCATGACAACCGCAAAGCAGTTCACGGCATGGATTCAGCAGTTGTCATACCAACTGACGTGTTGAGGTTACAGAGTGACTGATGGTACACAATGAAATAAACAAATACAAATACAGTTTCCATTGAATTATTTTCTTCTAGGAATCAGCTCTTCACATAGTGTACTAGTGCTCACTTTCTGGCCTTAAAGGGGGTGCGATGACAATTTAATCAAATCCAAATAACTATTTTAAATACGTTTAAAATAAGAGTTGAATAATTTTTGTGATTGTTCTGGTGATCTAAAGGGGTTAGGGTTAGACCAGGTTTAGGGTTAGACCAGGTTTAGGGTTAGACCAGGTTTAGGGTTAGGGTTAGACCAGGTTTAGGGTTAGGGTTAGACCAGGTTTAGGGTTAGACCAGGTTTAGGGTTAGACCAGGTTTAGCTCACCGTAAGTAGATGACTCCCCACATGTACGTGCGGAACCACATGGCGGTGCCTGCGTTGGCCTGGTACTTCCTGATGAGGATGGGGTGAGGAACAGGGAGGAGGCCCACCAACGTTCCATGCTGGAGGAACTTCAGGATCTCCGATTCATCCGTCAAACCCCTTGAGAGGATAACCAGACACACACACACATCACTCTCTCGTCAAGCTGTTCTACGGGACGGTTTTCTGTTTTCAGCCCCACAACCTTGTCTGATCCTCTATCCTGGCCCAGCGCCCCCTGGAGGAACAGCAGGGTCTTGTCTCTTACTTGTCTATGCAGATTTTTTCCACCTGAGGAACCAGGACTTGTAGCAGCCTCATGATGGTCTGCAGAGGAAGCTTAGTCTTCCAGGAGAGCACCTGACAGATTACATCACACCTGGTCAGCAATGTTCCACATCGTACCACTCCTAAATCCTCTTTTGACCAGGCTCCTCAGAGGTAAGAGCCTCATGTTAACGAGGCGGCATATCTCACCCAGTCTGGGGAGGGGGTCCAGTACGTGGTAGATGACGAGACACTCGACATGCGACTTCTGGGCGTCGCTGACCCTGACTGGAAGATCTCCTGACAGGAAAACAAGAAGATACGCCCGTTTCACGACGTGGTCGGTAAAAAACCTGGCCATCACCCACAGAGAACCCTCTCAGGGTCGTCCTCACATCGTTCTCTCTTTCCGAGTTGGACTCGGTGTCGCTGGGCGCCGCAATCCCGCTGTTGTCGGCAGCCGCGTTCGGGGGAGAGCGGCTGTGGTCGGAGGCAGCGTTTGGGGCAGAGCGGCTGTGGTCGGAGGCAGCGTTTGGGGCAGAGCGGCTGTGGTCGGCAGCTGCGTTCGGGGCAGAGCGGCTGTGGTCGGCAGCTGCGTTCGGGGCAGAGCGGCTGTGCTGCAGAGCAACCAGGGTGCCGTCCTCAGACACTTGGGTCGTCTCCGTCAGCTTGTCGATACCTGCGCGGTCAAAACATCACCCACGCTATGAAGAAAAACACTTCTCATGACTTCTGAAAAAGCAACCCAAAACCCAACACCTCAAATAACCGCTATCCACTGAGAGACAGGACATGGGTCAAGGTCAGCACAGCCACAACACCCCGTGGGGACTACCAACAGAGGGGACTACCTGGTGTGGCCTCCAGGCTGGCTTTGAGGGTGCCTGGCTCAGCCAGGATGGCGGGGCGAGAGCCCTGCATGGAGCTGATCTCCTGGGAGGAGGAGCGGGACATGCCGGAGGCTGCTGTCTTCTTCTTCTTCTGAAGGGCCGTCTGGATGGACGCCGTGTCGGACGGCAGGTTAGCCAGCTGGTGGAAGATGCTGCGCTTGCGGATGATGGCATACACCAAGTTACAGTTACCTGAAAGACAAAAAACGCGCAAACAGATGAGAAAATCTCTCTCTATGAACTCTATGGACTTTGACTGACTGCACACCAGAAGTCCCCTTAACAAATCCAGAGCTATCCACCTTAAAGCGCTAAAGTGTGATTACATATCGGCAACAACAAGGACCAGCAAACCATTTACCATCAAACTGGTACTGGATGATGTTGTTGAAGACTTCCAGGAGGAAGAAGACCAGGTGGTGGTTCTGGGAGGTGGAGAAGAGGAACCAGGTGGTGGAGAAAGCCTCCAGGAGGTGGAGTAGCTTGTTGGCTGCCACCATGGACAGACTCTTTAGGTAGGGAGACACTGTGGAGGGTAGGAGCACAGCATGTACGCTCAGGACACTGCAGTGTACACGTTCAGCCACCAGGGGGCAACGGGAGCGTTTCATTTAAGATCCCCACCGTTCACGATGATGGTGAGCAGGCAGTCAAACAGGGGCTGCAGCCGTTGGTGACCACTGGTGATGATTTTGTGGAAGATCTAGACGATAATATTTTGGACGCATTTAGAACAATACTCTTCTCAAGCTTCACTTCCATCTCAAATCAAATCAATTTGTACAGCCCTTTTTACAAGCAATGTCACAGAGGGCTTCACATATGCCCATAGAACTGCCCCTCAACCAACCTCTACCCTTAAGGAAGACAAGGAAAAACTCCCAGAAAAACTCCCTAGAGGAGGAAAACGATCCTAGACGATACAGTGCGAGCCAGGACTATGGAGGGGGTCCATGAGCGACTCACCATTATGAGGAGGTCAGCGTGAGTCCCGGTGAACACAGGGATGTCCATGGGCACCCGGACCGAGTACGGCTTGTTCAGACGCACGCCAAAGTTTCTCTCTCCGCTGAGCAGCAACAGGATGAACACGCCGATGTGCATGAGACCCACGCAGGCTGCGAGCGGGCAAGAGGGGCTCACGGTCAAGACCACACACACACATTATGACGTTATGAGTCAGAGAGAGGGCAGCACACACATACACACACACAGTATGACGTTATGAGTCATAGAGAGGGCAGCACACACATACACACACACAGTATGACGTTATGAGTCAGAGAGAGGGCAGCACAGACACACACACACAGTATGACGTTATGAGTCATAGAGAGGGCAATATGACTCACACTGATCCGCTCTGGCGTCGTTCAGGTAGAACAGGATTGGGACCAGGATGTCCAGGACATCGCTGCTTTTCAGCACAAAGAACAAAAACTTCTGAAACACACACACACACACACACACACACATAGTGAAGAGCTTGCCCATTCTACTGTATCCCGGGCCAGGGACTTACTTAGAAATGTGGAACTCAATGAAATGCCCGGAGCTAAAAAAAAAAAAACTGTTGACTGAGAGGTTGAAAAGCATTTACTTAATGTTCTCTGGACCCTGAACGAGGAAACTCAAGACGTTATGAAAACATCCGTCATGTCATCAAAATGCAGGATTGCTCAAACAATGAGCATAGCACAGTGCCTGACTCTGGGCAGGATCCCCTCAGGTCCACGATGGCAGCGATGGGGAAGTCTGGCCCGGTTCAACAGAAAGGGCAGCCCTCCAACACAGCTGTGCTCTACACATGAGTCAATGCTACTCACGCTGCCTTCACTACATAACACTAGAAAACACAACCACAAGAAGAACTTTCCCTTTCCATAACAAGCTGTGGGAACCTTCCTCCATGACCACAGCTGTTGGGAAGCGTTTAGGTGGAGGAGGAAAAACAAATGTCCATGTAAAAAATCGAAAAAAGGTTTAGGAAAAGAAAAGTTACAAACAATTTAAAAAATATTTTCCAAAAATATACAAATGTTTTGACAAAAACTTGTTCAGGTCGGGTTGTGAGTAAAAAACGGCGAGTTAGCACTCCAAACCTTATTAAAGTCGCAGAGCTTCCAGAAGAGAACCAGGAGTTCCTGGTGGAACTGGATCTTCTTGGTGGAGTTTGGCAGATATGTCTGGACCAGGGGGTTGGTCAACAGCCGAGCCAGGCCCTTCAGGATGAAGCTGAAGTCCTGGAGGACGAGGAGACAAAAGAACAGTCAGCTCCTTTGCTGATCGTCTCTCAAGAATGTGAGGAGCATTCGATAGGACTTGTAGGTCTCCTCTCACCTCCTCTCTGTGGATTCTGGACAGGTAGTTCACAAACAGGTTATCAGGTCCTACGGGCTGCGGAAGAAAGAACATCTTTAGTGAGAATCTTTAGTCACAAGACAGGGATTCTATTCAAAGGATTCCACCCAACCTATGAATCCATGAGGATCCAGACTCTTCCCCAGCGATGAAGGACAGTGGACGGTCAGTCTCACCTCCTGCTCCTCCATGGTGGAGGGGGACTCCGAGGGGTCCGCGTCTGGGAGGACGACGGTGGCGGCCTCGTGCTCCAGAGTGACGATGAGGATCTGGACGGCGTGCTCCACCAGCTGCTCCCGGTAGTCGGAGACCAGCAGGTGGTTGTAGGGGATGCCGTAGCCCACCGGGTCGTAGGCACACACCACGTTGAGCAGGGAGGTGAAGAGAGGCAGGGCGTGTCTGAGAGGGAGGAGGTGGGGGGAGGGGCGGGAGCGGAGACGGAGGTGTCGTAGATCATGGGGGTGCGTTTGCGTTTGTGTGTGCGTGTGCGTGTGCGTGTGTGCTACCTGTTGTCTGTGGAGCTGAAGAACGTCACCCAGGGGTTGAGGATGTTGTTGTCAGAGGAGGGGGCCAGGTACATGGCCTCAGAGAAGCAGGTTAGCAGCAGCTTCAGGAGCTCCGTCCTAAACACAGAAATCAGACCGCTAGCTCTCCAGACGGAGGGGTGGAGACAGAACTGAAGGAAGAGGGAGAGAGAGAGAAGCAGACAGAAACAAAAGAGAGAAACAAGAGAGAGAAACAAGAGAGAGAGTAACAGACAGAAACAAGAGAGAGAAACAAGAGAGAAACAAGAGAGAGAGAAACAAGAGAGAGAAACAAGAGAGAGAAAGCGAAAGATTGCTGCCGGCTAGCTCACCTGTTGAGGTCGTGGATGTAGTTGAGGGGGGGGGACTGGGCGAAGCCCACTCCGGCCTCCCAGATGTACTCACAGCTGTCTATGGACTGCATGTCCTCGGCCTGGTCCTGCACAGAGAGAACAGCCCTTCAGCCAAGGCTACCACCACATTTCCATGAGATAGGAAAAAATAACTCCAACTGCTTATCTGGAATGAGCAGAGCAGTGAGCCAGAATAAAGTGTGGAGATGGCAGAAGACATATTCATGTGTGAGACTGAACAGGTAATGATGAGGGTGCAGATTCTGGATTCCTGACATACACAGATGAGCAGTTATGTTGACACTGTCCTGGGTGCTGATCCAGGGTTAGGGTTCGGGTTCAAACAGAGGGGTAATGGTTTCATTCCAAAAGGCTACACTCCACAACCATATTATTTTCTACCATCTTCTGCTGAGGTAAAACGTAATACTGACATAAAACAGTAAAGCAAAAATTAATATGACGTGTTTACAGTGTTTCCTGTGAAACAAAGTGATGTTGGGTATACGACGGCGAAAGACCACACAAGGTCACACCCAAGAGAGGAGACAGTGCTTGGATGTCGGCACGCAGTGTTGACAGTTATTTCCAACATCAAGACAAGTGACCCAGCGAGGCAGGGCGGAGCGGGGGCAGGGCGGAGCGGGGGCAGGGCGGAGCGGAGGCAGGGCGGAGCGGGGAGCCAGTGTTCCCACATACGCTTGCTTTGGGCCTCGGCATGCAGAGCAAGCCGGACACTCAGCCAAAAATAACCTACAAGACCTCATACGAGATAACTGGGACTGACATTTTAATACATATCACTATGGACCAATTTCTTATAAACATGTGACAGTATGTTTGTAAGTTAACAGAGTTAACTACATTGTGTACACTACCTAAATCTGAATGTGAAGAGCCGGCCTGACCCAATCAACAAACAAAACATTTGTTTAGGGCCCCGCGATTGGTTCAGGCCACCCCCCCAAATAAAAGTTTTTTTTTTAAAAAGGCCCCACGTACAATTGTACTTTTACTTTGCTTGAAGGGCAGTAACATAGAATCCTATGTACATTGTTGATTATCATTTCGGAAAGACGACCCGAAGTCCTCGTAAAACCAGGCAAAATGTCATTTTAAAATTACCGGTAGTAAGAATTTTAATATTGATTTACCAACAGTACACATACATATTTGTATATTTATTCATTTTTATATTTAAGTTTTCATTGGTTGGGCAGTCCACCTGTATTACTCTAATGGACTACTCACTGCCACAGCTTGGGAATCGCTGCTTTAGTGTGTGTGTGTGTACACATGTGTGTCTGTGTGTGTACACCTGTGCGTGTGATTAGCGAGTCCTTCAAGCAGCAGGGACGAATAACACCTCTGGCAGTTCTCCACTAACATGATTTCTAACTTGGTGTGACATTTCCTTAAGTGGCTCTGAGTGATTGAGAGTGAAAAAGAAAGAGAGAGATTGAGAAAGAGAGAGATAGAGAGAGATAGAGAGAAGGTTAGGGTTATCCAGAGGATCAGACAGGCAGCCATTTTCTCTCACCTCCTCCACACAGCAAGACTGTTGGTGTTTGCTCAGTGGATAAGGAGCTCTGTCCTTTCCTCAGCCCAGTTCACAAACACGGCACACCTCTCTTTCCCAGCAGACCTGACCGTCACTCATTAACCCTAGCAGGTAACCAGGGGGGGCCTCACGGGGGGTTGAGTAGTGTTCGCCACAGGGCATAACAACAGGGGTAATAGCATAGATTTGACCTGATAGACACGCATATTTGGAAGTGTGCATAAAAGTAAACACTAGTTCCTGTAAACACTCTTCTACTGTTTTTTCTCTCCAGATCCAGTTATTTTCCATCATAAGCAATGTTTGAAACTAAATGTTTAGGTTTCTCAATCAAAGGGGGCAGCAAAATGTTTGTTGCAGGTCATTTCTCACGGAGGATCATCATCAGCTACAGGCGACACAAAAGGTCATTTCCTCTATGTGATTCTCAACACTGGCTGTTGTGTGGAGCCCAGGTGCACTGAGAATGTAATAAACCAGTCTGGTTTGGGGGGCACATTTGTGCGTTTGCCAAAAAAGTGCCATTGAATGATGGGGAGAAGAGAGAGAGTGTATGTGTGTAAGGGTGTGTGCGTGTAAGGGTGTGTGTGTGTAAGGGTGTGTGTGTGTGTGTGTGCGTGTGGACTCACAGGGCCACTCTTCCTGTGACTGTGGACGGTGAAGTCAGGACAGAAGAGCAGGTCAGCGACGGCCATCAGCAGAGACTCAGCCAGAGGTCGGCCCTCGTCATCACCTTCTTCCTGCTAGGGGACAAATAACCATCGTCAATTATTAACATACACAACTCATACAGGTTCTGTCGCAATCCGTTGGGAGGAAATGAAGTGAAGCATTTCAAAGAATAACAGGTTCGGTTGCAATACGTTGGGGCAGGAAATAAAGTCCAACAGTCAGCATTCTTAGGGTAAAACATAAAAGAGCTTTGAAAGTACTCTCATGAGGTATCTCTCACGCACTGAGGACCAAAACGTTTCCAATCAGCAGGTTTACTGTACGAGGAGTAGCACTTTTACACTGCCGGTCCGCATTCACCCGGTCTAACACTTTAATTAAAGGTTATTTAATACCTCCCCAATTCAACCTCCAGACTGGAAGGAGAGAGACAATATGACCAGTGTTCCCTCTCTAGGTAACAGGAGACCCAGGCTAGCCTAGCCAGCAGCAGCCTTGGAAGGAAGGCCCCCTCTCACAAAGCCTTCCCTGGGCTAACAGTGACCTCACCACAGCCCCAGCCACCAAAACTCATCTTCCACCCCTTTCCACCTGCTCTGGAAGTCTGAAAACACTCAGGAGGTTCAGGAAATCACAGCCCCTGCCAACCGGCTGCAGAGGCAGGGTTAGCTCTCGAGTGAAGGGCTGAGATACTTTAACCCCACCCAGCTAAAGGGGTGTTGACAGATCAAACCCCCGGCTGAGAAAGAAAGGCCCACCTGTCCTTGTGGCTTCACCACCCCAGCAGACGATGTGTCACCTCAGACTGCTGGGAACAGGACTCCAAACCTTTTCCTCCACATGGAAACAACTTAACCTTGACCCACTGACATCCAATCTGTTTGAAGAGACCAGCCAAGAGACCTTTAAAAACAGCAGACAATACATGATGTGCTCAAACTGAGTGAATTCACTGATGGTATGGGGTGTAACCATAGTAAAGATGTTTGGTTTGTTGCCTTATCGGAAGCAAAGGACTGGTTCTGTGTTTTAAGTGCATTCCTTACGTGCTGCAGTCAAACCGCAGGGTTGAGGAAGCTAGCATGTGAACTATCACCTCACAGCTGAGACAAAGTAGTCCAGATAGACAGAAAGTGTGGGCTGCCTGCACACACACTGAGTTCACAAACTGTGGGGATTGGTTAATGACAGGCTATCTTTCCGTCCTCAGGCGCCTGAACACACTCTCCAGAGAAGAGGAGTCATCTCTCTCCGCTTTCCGATAAGAGCCGTGCCGTTTATCTCGGAGCCCACAGGAGTAATGACTAGAGACCCTCTCTCTGAAATGTACAACGACCGTGACTGTGAATAATTGACCCAATTTGCATCATTCAGCATACTTTCAACTGCGATGTACTGTATGCCACAGTTCCTCATAGCGATTGAAGGAAAACTGCCTTTCGGTGATAGCAATGGGAGCACTGTCCGGAAATTCAACCCCATCTATCAAAGGTGTACGGAGGGGTGGATGGTGAGGAAGATGATGTAAGACATCAGCATCTATGTTATCAACACTGCAATTGGAGCTAGTTTTCCCGCGAGTCTCTCACCCCTGCCCTCCCTGCTCCAGGTACTGTGGACCAGAAGAACCCCCTCCAGTCTGCATCCTCGAAGATGTAGGGCAGGATGCGGGTTAGCAGGCGGGTGCAGTTCAGGACAGTCCGTCTCTCCTTCTCTGATTGACAGCCGCACTCTGCACCCTGGACGAGCTTCTCCACTGCCTGAAACCCAGAGGTAACACAACACTTACAACACCAGAAAACAAGACCAGGCACATTATTATCCACAAACAAATGTTGAGATGGATTGGCTGAGCTGACTGTTTGCTCATTTCGCAGACCGCTAAGGCACAAGAGTAAAATTCAATATACAGCACTCCACGGGGATACATGTGTGACCTCTAACCCCTGTAAGGGGTGACCCCACTACGTGAGAACAACCAACAGCCACATTCCTCTCACACTGACTGTATCCATGATATTGGACACAGCAAAGATAATCAAACACCAGACAGGGACAAACAGGGACACCAACCAGCAGTCCGTCTCATGCCACTCACTTCAAATGTGTTTGTGGAATTTCAGGGACAAGACACACGATGACAGTCTGACGACGCACATTACCTTGTAGCAAAGGGTTGCCAGGTTTGAAGGGGATTCCTCTCTAACAGCTCGTATCTCAGCTGCAGGCACAAGAGCAAACACGTCCTGCACTGTGGTGGCGGTGTCGGACCAAAACTGGTCCCAGAAGGCATCATCTGTGGCTTCCACCGGCTGGGGGAGATGGGGCACAAGACAGGGTTCTGTAACGTTTCCCATGACCAGAGCAGTAAATGAGAGTGCCTCATCTCAAGCCAGTCCTGGCTCTTACGTAAACCCCTCTGTGAAGAGCACAGGGGTTGTGATGCTGCTATTAACTCATATAGTATTCACAGCTGTACAAGGCTGTGGAGGACTAGAACTAAAGATAGCCACTATTTAAAAAAATAAAATAATAGACGCACACTGTAAAATATAATTTGTCTCCATTCAAATGATTAAGTAAACCCATCCTTAGGTTTGTTTATTTTTATTCTGATGGATTCCCTACTAAACCTTAATTATGTTCAAATGTGTTCGTATCATGGGTTAAATATGTATAATACGTCATATTTTCATATTATAGTGCGACAACGATTAGCATAACATTTGTGTTAAGAAATGTGCTATATCAATTTGACTCCACAGCCGGGAATCAAGTTTACCTTACAATAAATGCACCTGCCACTGAAAGCTATACAAAAGGAATTGTTATAGGTCTAATGGTGAGAGAAATGTGTAGCCTACGTGTAATGTACAGCACAGACAACGTAAGCAATTCGTATGCCAACGTCATAGATAGGCTAAACAAACTTAAATATCACATCGAGCTCCAAAAAGTTAAACGTTTGATCGCAACCGTTTAATGCTAGTAAAAATGCAGTTATAGTGTCAACCATCTCTCAGTCATGCGTCAGGCTGAAATTTATCCCACCATGTGGCACTCGAACTACTATCTTTATCTTTCATGGAATGACCCAATATTATGTCGCCTAAATATAATATACCAAATGTGTTTTATTCAACCAACCTGTGTTTTGGTTGTGAGCTGTATCACTGCTTTTCGGAAGTGAAGTTTGGAATCAGCGTTGCCCATTTTCCAGAACAACTACTTGCTTCGCATGAAGCGCCTGTAGCGGTGAGTCGTGGATAATCTCTCTCATCCACCTCTGACAGCTGCTCTGCTCTCCCACTCAGTAGGATTTGAGCTAAGCAGGATCCACACAGCACGACTTCCGGGATCCAAATGTACATATTTGCTTTATTTTTCATTCACTGGCGTGCCATTAACCTTTTACACATTAAGATGAATCCGCAACAATTTTTACTTGTAAATTACGTGAGTCAACACTGACCAGAAATGTGAAACATCATCACCATTTTCCTCGAATTCAAAACACTAATTTTCTCATTCGTTATTTCTTATTTTCGACAGCAGAGTAAAAGTGACTCCGTGTGATAGAGGTAAGCTAAACCACACTTGTAAGGTGCGGATGGGCAATCCTTACTCTGTGGAGAAATATGCCTCTAGGTGGCGCAGTAGACTACAAAATTGTTAACGTTTATTGAAGAAAAACAACGAAGTCGCCTGGTGCTTCTGATTACAAGAATTTCAAAATGTTCACGTTGACCGTTATTTGTGGCCTGTTGTTTAGGCTACCTCAATCTTGAGAAGAGTGGACTACATTGTTGTCACTCTCATTGCTTGATATCACTTGGCCATTGGCAGTGACAAACTAATATCTGTTTAATGGTTCTCATGGAAACACTGGTGTGACCCACTGTGCCGTCACAGGGCGTGGGTCTAACTGGGGAGGGAACTCTGTAACTAGAAATACTAGAAAAAGTTACAAAACATAACTTCTCAATTCAATCCAGGAAAATGATGCCAAACATCCATTTTCAGCTGCACCCTGTTTAAGAAAAGCTACACATTTGAACTCTTTTTTTGTTAGGACAATTCTGGCAAGCTCCTGAATATATTATCTATCTGAATTCGGGTTAGGATGAGTAAACAAAATATTCATCATTTTCTTCTCCCACACTTTTTCTTAATGGAAATGAGACATGTCTAAATGTGTCAGGATGTCAAACAACCTCCTCCCATCCAAACAACTCCTCCCACCTCACATAAGGAGGTTGTGTTCCCTGCAGAGAGACACAAGCCAGAGGACAAGACCCTACAAACCCAACTAGAGCTTTGCTTTGACTGATACCCAGTTTGAATTCTTTTAATTCTTTTAGAAACTTAAAATATATATGGATGTAGTGTAAGAACAGAAAAGATGACGGTCTTACTTATTTTAACCACAGTGCTGACAGCTGTGGCAATGACAGACGCGGTGACTATACACTTTTTACTTATTCAACATATTTTGTTCTGTTATACTTTTTTACCTGTAACTGTTTTGCCTAGTTTTTCCTTGGTTTTACCTGTTTTGTTTTGGTATTTGATTATACATTTTTCCCTTTTGGTTCTAACCTTGCACAAAGTTGCTCATGCTTGGGGTTCTGTTGGAAAACATTGTTTGTTCAGTATGAACACAAAAATTCATTCCATCTTTTTTTCCTTTTCTTTGTAGGGCTTGTTGAGACAGAACAGAAGGATCTCTTTTCATTTCTCCATAGGAAGATCAGGTACAGTCAAGCATGCGTCTACTCCGCCTCAATGACTTTAATGCGCGTTGACGGTGCCTGACTCATGCTCTTGGATTGACGTTCACTCAACACCTTCTGCAGGTGGAATCTGCCTCAATGGAGGCACTTCAATCCCCTCCCTGAGTGGAGACCACATGTTCTGCGCATGTGCTGAAGGGTTCATGGGGAAAAGCTGTGAGACAGGTGAGGACTGTTACCTTACAGCCGTGGAACATGTCTGCTATTCCTTGGAATAAATGGGGGTCGTCAAACGGCTACTTTTCTACATTTACATTTTGTCATTTAGCAGACGCTCTCATCCAGAGTGACTTACAGTAAGTACATTTTGCATGGCCGGGACTCGAACCGGCAACCTTCTGATTAATAGACTGATTCCCTAACCGCTCAGCCATCTGACTTTTCTCCATTTCTTTAGATACTACCGCCAGCTGTTACAACGGCATTGGTCTATATTACAGAGGCACAATGTCTCATGCTAAGAGCGGTCTACAGTGTGTGGAATGGGACTTTGACACCAGAGAGAGTCTGATGACATCAGATGTCCGCGCAGGAAGACATAACTACTGCAGGTAGGAGATGAAGACGTAGATCTGTGTATTATAGAGTGGGATGCAGGGCTATTGGATTTGATAGATGTCTGATGTCTGATCTTTAGAAACCTGCACTTCAGACGTCGTCCATGGTGTCACGTCATGAAGGGTCATCTGCTGGTTCAGGAATATTGTGATATTCCTCGGTGTGACTTTGGCACAAGTAAGTGAATATTATAGTGAACATATTTTATTTTCTCTTCTCTAATTGTGAGGCTTGGAAGTTTTTTTTAAATCATCGACATCCCCTTTATTAAAAACACACTTCAAATGTGTAGGTTTTGATCCGACCGGTCCACCGGAACATCACTCCACTAAGCCTAACACAGGTAGAGTCCGTTTTCAATCTGAACAAGCTTGATGTGTAGGTGTTTATGGTCTTGATTAATGACACCATGGCAAACTTGTCTTCCAGTAACCACATGTGGCCAGCGTCCCAGAGGGCAGATGAAGATTGTTGGGGGGACAGCTGCAGCTGTGGAATCCCACCCATGGATAGCTGCCATATTTTGGAAGGGTAGGTCTCAGAAGAGGGCGTTCCGCTGCGGAGGAAGCTTGATATCTCCCTGCTGGGTCCTCACGGCCGCCCACTGCTTTCCTGACGGGTAAGGCTTCTGAGATTTCCTGAAAGTCAACACCGGCTGGGTTACTGCGGAGAAGCCGCAGGGAATCGCACATTCGTTCAGGCTTTCTGTTCATTTACGAGTCTCCCGCAGGACGATATTTGGAACCAGGCACTGAAATGTATGTTTTTTTTCCCCCAGTTCTTTTACCAAAGCTCGGCGGTTTTCTGTCACACTGGGGAAAAGTGCAATCAATGAAACCGATGACACCAATGAACAAACATTTCAGGTGGAAGAGGTTATAATCCACGCCGACTTTGACAACAGCGAGGGGAATTTTAATAATGACATTGGTTAGTGTGCCAAGGTTGTCCTCATCTACAGTATATAAAAGCCTATCCTGTAGAGCCTTCAGTCTAATGTTTGAGGACTCATGTTTCCCCAGCATTGCTGAAGCTGAGGGCTACGGAGGGCCAATGTGCAGAGCAGACAAGCTCTGTAAAGACTGTGTGTCTAGCACCAGCTGGGCAGACTCTACATCCTGGAATCTCTTGTGAGATTGCCGGCTACGGCAAGGAGAGGCAAGGTGGGTCAAAGACCTATAATTCAGACATGTATTATCACACACCCACCATTGATTTTCAGTCCTCAACAGAATGGCTTTGTGTTTCAGGTTTATGGTACAACTCGCAGTACCTGAGAGAGGCCAAAGTGAATCTGTTGGCCAAGCGTGTGTGCCAAGGAAAGGAATACTACGGAAACCTGATCACGGATAATATGTTCTGTGCTGGTGTGCCTGACTGGAGTCGAGACGCTTGCAAGGTCTGTCAAGTAGTCATCTTGTTCAAACATTGTGGCGTTCCGCATTCGTTTACCCCCCTCACTGACATGGATCTCTCTTCCCCAGGGAGACTCGGGGGGGCCTTTGGTGTGTGAGGTGGATAATCGGATGTTCCTCTTCGGCATCATCAGTTGGGGTGATGGGTGTGCCAGGGGATACCGGCCAGGCGTCTACACCACAGTCACTAACTACAACCGATGGGTAGAGGAAAAGACTGGCCTGTCGTCCATAACGTCAGGTTCCATGTTCCCTTTAAAGTGACTTGAAGTCACTCTGAAAACAGAGTAAATCAGTGTGCTTGACAAATCAGAATACTTCTAGTTCTCAGCAAACTATTGGCCCTCTATTGGACTTTTGAATTGTGTTTTTTATGTAAATTGAATGTATTTATAAAGTATTTCAGTTGTGCTACCTACTGTATAATTTGTTGTGCGATACACAGTGTTCCCATGCTGTTTTGTGGTCAAAAGGGAAAATACTTTTTAAACTTTCATAACTGATGTTGATAAATATAACACTGATGTCCATAATCATTCTTATTTTGGTTTTACATGTAGAACAACTATATGTACATAATCATGATGTGACTCTAATATTTTATCCGTCTGTCTGTTTTTTATAAATAAAATCTGTGTGTGATTAATGAAACTATGATTTGTCATACTTGAAGCAGCACAACGCCATATTTACCAATATTCTTAGTTTCACATTTTTTGAAACATTATCATTTCTTTATTTTCAAACCCCGAACCTCACTTTCAACCTTTTGAACCTTTTTGTATAAACCTTTTTTCAAAATAATTTTCAATCTTGAGATGTTTTTTCTCAAATCTTTTTTTAACTCACAACATGACCCAAGCAAGTTTCATGTGCTAGTTGCACAGTACCTATCAATAACTAATATCAGAGTGAACATCCGGTCTGACTGATGTATTTTAGGGTGGAGTGAAGAGTGGATTAAACGTGTACTCTGCCCGGGGGGGGGAGGGGGGGGGGGGGGTCCTGATAACAGTCGAGGCTTCACATGCAACGAGGGGATTAGTGGAAGCCCTTGACGGGAGGCCCTAGCAGTGGCAGCTGGCCGTGGTATTTTGGTTCTGACGCCTACGTCACAGGAGAAAGTGTGGGAAAGGAGTGGATAGTGTTAGCTGTAGCAGGACGTACACTCAGACTGACCCCACTGGACGTACACTCAGACTGACCCCACTGGACGTACACTCAGACTGACCCCACTGGACGTACACTCAGACTGACCCCACTGGACGTACACTCAGACTGACCCCACTGGACGTCCACTCAGACTGACCCCACTGGACGTACACTCAGACTGACCCCACTGGACGTACACTCAGACTGACCCCACAGCTACCGTAACCCCCCCATGACCTCATCTGGTTCCGGTTTTCCCAAGAGTGAGTAATTCAAGACAGACGGACATGACTCAAATCTGATTTGAGGGTGTGCAGGGACCCCCTGTGCAGTTTGACACACACACACACACGCACACACACTGGTAACAGTCAGTGTATGAACATGCATGCCAGTGGGGGGGGGGGGGGGGGTGACTGGGAAGGTCAGATGATTCAGGGTTTTTTAGCTTTGGTCCTTCTGAGAAACAGGTTGTTCATGCATTGTCCACTTGCAGTACTTGCATTTCTGTAATACTTAACTATGTTTGACCCTTGGCTGCATTTACTGTGTAAATCCACTAGAGGGTGCTAGCCCTTCATTAATTCATGCAACACGTCAGACAGTCCGTGTATGTGCTCTTCCATGAACAACAGTGTGTAGGAGGGAGGAGACCACCCGACCAGCCTGCCCCGGCCGGCCTGCCCCGGTCAGCCTGCCTCACACCCCAGACCTCTCCTGGGGAAGGACCAGAAGGGGGTTGAGTTGATTCTTGAGTGAGGTTTAGTTCATAGCATGAGGGAAAGAATATCCTTTGTCTTGCTAATTATTGCGCGAGCAGTTATGCAGACTTGAATCCCGATTTTCAAACCAGGATAGTATTCTTTCCCTGGGAGCAATTAATGTCATAAAACAATCCAGGAATGCACACATACTGGTGTAGCATGTAAGTGGACTGCAGTGGTCCTGTGATTGATGGTGTCTGTGTATCCCAGTAGAGTGCCCACTTCCACCCATTTCACATTACATGGACTGTACTCACAAAACATACTAGACTTTGTAAATGATTTGGCTACTTTACATTTTATTTTATATTTTGTATTAGTATTAGGTAGACTTGTACCTTTAGTATAGTTAGACCACGTATTTAAGTTTTAGGATTCCTATATGTTTAATGTATGCACCTTCCTGCCAAAGTAAATTCCTTCTCTGTGCAAACTTTTTTGGCGAATAAAACCCATTCTGATTCTGATCCAAGTCTGAATGAGAGATTACAAATAGGATCCATGGCCATCTACCATGCGCAGATGGTACAGTACCAGTGGTAATCTGCTATTAACTTAGGGGGGGGACAATTATATGAAATTTTCTCAAGAGCAATTCCTGAGGGGGACACCAAAAATACTGCTGTAACACAGCGCATTAAAAAAGTGCCATTGTGTCCATAATCAGCAAAGCACTTTCATTGCGTATCATTACTTTAATTTAAATTACATCGTTATGATTACAGTGATTTCTTAGGGGGGACTAATCATATTTTTCCTATGATGGGGGGGTCGTGTCCCCCCTGTCCCCTCCAGGATGTCCGCCTATGTACAGTACAATATTTGAAGTAGAGAAGACTTCTGAGGCATTGGTGTGTTTACAAAAGGCCTCAAACTGAGCAACCTCCTTAGTTCTTTCTTCCTCAGCACTCTTCCTTTTTAGGAAATGAGCTGCAGCCTTGGAGCCCCTCCTGGGAATCCGTGGGAATTCCTTTGCTGGTTTGGTTGGCAGTTGGTTTTCAATCCTGTGATATTGTTATTTCAGGGTGTGAGATGGAATTTAAAATATGTGTATTATAAAAGTGCTGAACGTTGACTAGTTACACCAAGCATTTACCCTAGTCTCTCTCCTGGTGGTCCAATTAAGTGAGTGAAGGCAAAAACTTATTTTTACGGAGGTTGTCATGTCAGAAAGCCTAACGTGAAACACTCCACAGTGTTGTAGCTGCAATATAGAAATGTAAGCACATTGCTGCTTGATTGTTTGCGTTATTTTATTGTCCAATGATTTAAAGCGAGTTTTAAGTTCCCTCGAGAAAATGTTGACAATAATGAAAAGGGGTTCGTTTAACGCATTCAAGATCAGACCCGAAGGAATAGGCCTACGCTAAATACACAGAGTGGTTACAATACATAAATATCACGACTTTATCCGCCTAAGTTTCTCGACTTGTCAAACTATGCGTCACCCCCGCTGTATTTACATAGGCCTACTCCGTCTCCTTGCGAGTTGGAATTCACTCACTACTGAAGAGCCCATATTTCCCTTTTTAGGGCATGAGAATGTATTACGTAATTTAGGGAGCACTCGAGTCTCTAGCAAACCCGAATATGTGGAAAGGCGGAGCATAATGGAGCAGAGTAGCAGTCACTTGTGCCAATCGCTGTAGCTATGACATGCACGCCATTTCTCCAATTGGTCAGAAGGCGGACATGATTTTCATTGAGGTTTAGGTTGCTCACTGATTGCAAGCTGCGGTTGGATGTTCTCACGTTGATGGTTTCAAGGGGAGTAGTTGTAGTCTTCCCGGAGAGTAAAACTGTCCTGGGACAACCATTGGAATTATCGTAGACTTTGTAGAAGAGCCAAAAAGAGGGAGAACTTTAGAATTAGACGGCATTTCTTGGATTCCTGGATTGCGAACTCACATTTCACGATGCCGGTCTTTCACACAAAGACGATAGAAAGTATCCTAGAGCCAGTGGCTCAGCAGATATCCCATCTGGTGATAATGCACGAAGAAGGTGAAGTTGACGGAAAAGCTATTCCAGATCTCACGGCTCCCGTGGCTGCTGTTCAGGCGGCTGTCAGCAATCTTGTTCGGGTAAGTGTTTTACAGCAAAGTCTATAAAGAGTGCACTAGCGCCGCCGGATAGCCTACCTGTCGCTATCTGTCCCAAACAATTTCCTACTCTGTTGAATTTCGCTTTGACTGTTTCAACGGCAAACTTTATTTTACTAGCTTGTGTAGTTGGAAAACAGACTTCGTATTTAAAAGACTGCAATGTGTCAACATTTCTTTCATTTGGGAAAAGAAAGCAGTGACGCCCTTTTCCCCTTGAAATATTCCCTCCCCCCCGGAGTCGCTTTAGCATATATGCCAATTGATTGCCTTCTCTTGTGTGACAGAAGACACTTTCGTCTCAATGTTTAAAGATTCAATGTATCCACAAGTTAAACAACGGAATTATGAATGCGATGCATTTTAAAACTTACCTGATAACTTGTCAAACCATCTCACCACCTTAATTCATTTGAGAGGCCTACTGTTTGAAGGCCTTTGATTCATGTCATTTTTTTCTCTGAACTTGCTGTAAACATGTGTGAGCATGTGCATCATGTAGGCTAATGTACGTGACATAAATATAACTACTTTCCTACGGTGCTGTTGTGGGATATTTGAGCAAACGTTTCACCTCAGATGACTAAAACTTCACAGACAACGAGCAACCAGTCTTTTGGCTGTTTGTCTAATGTTGGCCAAATATAGCATCAGATACAATTCTAAATTGTAATTTCCTTCTTGAATTAGTAAATAGTATTTATGTTCTCTATCCTACCATACAGGAAATTACAGACCGTTTCCTCATTACATTTCTCACGGATTGTGGTTTCCAAAAAAGAGAACTGAAACTGAAATTTAGATTTAGAATATCTGTTTTCAGGACAGGCCCTGTGTGTGGCTTTTAAGTGGTTACCACTGATCAGTTTGCTGAAGAGAAGAATCCCTGACAGTTGTTGGAGATAAATATGGACAAATTGAACTGGTATCTCCCCCCTGCAAAGAGATGCTTTGTTTAACCCAGTTGGTTACCAAACCTGGCCATAAATCAAGGGCTATTGACTGAATTGTAGCTAAAAGAGACAAGTTACTCTGCTGTTAGGATTGTTCATATCCCCACACCCACCAGACTTCCTTCCTGTGGGGAAGATTTGAGTTTCCAAAAAAGGATGAGAATCTGTTTACTTGTTTTAGGAAGGATAGGGCTACCTAGTAGTTTGCAGCTGTGCTGCATTGCGGCAGTTGTTGTTGATCATTGGATGATAACAATATTGATAAATATTTTAGCTTTCAGACCAGAAGGAAATCTGGTCAAATTAGATCAAAGTAAAACGTAAGTTTTTTTTGTTTGGGAGTGAATCTCAGATGAGGTCTCAGAATAATTATTACATTTACATGACACACAAACTGGAATAATTTCCTGTTGCACTAGAAACATTAGCCAACCAACTCTGCAATACAGAATTGTGTGTCTACTGGGTTTGAGACATGGCTCATGTTAGATTCAAGTCATAAACCTACTCCTAGATGTGTGGTCTTGAAGGGTCAGCATGCAGACAGATGGGTCTTTCAGTATCTGCATCATAACTCATGTCTTTAGCTGTTAAATGAGCACAATTGCTCCTGTGCAGACATTTGGTCATTTAGCAGACGCTCTTATCCAGAGCGACTTACAGTAAGTACAGGGACATTCCCCCCGAGGCAAGTAGGGTGAAGTGCCTTCCCCAAGGACACAACGTAATTTTCGCATGGCCTGGAATTGAACCGGCAACCTTCTGATTAATAGCCCGATTCCCGAACCGCTCAGCCATTTGACCCCCAAGACATGTTGAGCAGAGGCTAAGCAAGGCTAAACTATTCACCTTGTCTGTTCTCCCAAGAAAACCACAGGTTGCACAGACTTCTAGACCACAAGCTGCTTGTCAATGTAATGAAAGCTTCCTACAATTTCCTGAACCAGCTGACTACAAAGTTAAACTGTTCTAGTATTGTTGACTATAGTATTGCGTAACCAATCTTCCTCGTTATTCAGCACATCTCATCAACGCATTTCCAATGACTGTTCTGGTGTTCGGTAAAGGTCTGGTTGAATGACCTTAAATATTCAATGGTAAATCAAGTGTCTTGTGAAACATTTAAATTTAGGGTTAATTTTATTATTCCGGATGCATGATGATCAAAAGGGCAGTGCTTGTAATGGTCCAAGATGTTCCCGGTTGATCCAGAAGACTATCTGACCACATACAGCCCCCTACATCTTTTTATTAACATGGAGAGAGCTCTCTGGTTGATTGGTTGATTGGCTAATTAATGGCAGGCTATTACAAAGGAAAGGTTACTGTGGTTAGACAACCAAGAGGACCTTAAACCGGATTAATGAACCTTCTTTTATCTGAGCAGAGGACGAGGCAGGTCTATCCCCCAATTGAAGATGACTGCAAGGGAATGCTAAGAATTCCCAGCAAGCAAGAATGTACCAGGCATCAGAAGGGGGTTGAGTTGATTCTTGAGTGAGGTTTAGTTAATAGCACGAGGGAAAGGAAGATCCTTTGTCTTGCAAAGTATTGCGCGAGCAGTTTTGTGGACTTGGATCATGATTTTCAAACCAGTTTAGTATTCTTTACCGTGGAGCAATTTGTGTCCTGAATCAATCCAGGAATGAACCGGGTGTAGCATGTAATTAGGGGCCCTGGTTGTGGTCCACGATTCTTTCCATGACTAAACAAGGCATTGTCATAGCTTGTCATAGCAGACCTGCTGCACTTTGTCATTTCTGCTGTTCCTTTTTATGGTCTTTGGATAAAGAAAAGCACGTCAGGAGCACACTGACTCCTGGCACAGATAAGGACCGAGTGTTTGTCTGCCAGTTTCCTCAGCCAAGTGTCTCAGAAACAACGTCTGGAGTTAAGCAGGGCTAAAGGGCACATTGAAACCTAGCTGCCTTCCTCTCCACTGATGGCAAAAGCAAGAAATCAATGGTGTTTTTGCGATGATTTCCGTATAAAATGAGCAGGAAACCACAATGAGAAGTCAGTACCTAATAGACTTATTGTCTTTTGACGCTTCACTGTTTCAACAGAGGCTCATGGTGATGAGCACATCACTGTGGTCAGCAACAGCAAGTCTTCTTCTTTTTACTTGGTCATCACGGAAATAATCAGATTTAGGCTGTCAAGAAAGCAGTAGGCCTACCATTTGAAAGGGATGGTATAGTATAAACAATATGGTATTGGAGATCAGATAAATCATAGCAACGTTTCATGTTCAGTTTGATAGCAAACCTTATCTTGAGATTTACTTCTCAAATCCGCAATACAGGGAAACAAATGTGTCCATAAGCACTTTTAAAGTGAAGTGGTTTAAACTCTTACAAAAGAAAAGGCTTCCTATTACCTGTTTATCCAGTTTCCTGTCATTTATCCAAGGAAATTATGTCATGCAGCTTGCCATTAGAACGGAACATTCCAAGGTTGCATTGTGATATGGTAATCATGCATGGTGTCTGCTTCACAAGCGAGCAAATGCTCTTGTGGAAAGACTTGGGGCTAACTAAACAATTTTTATAGTGTGGAGTCGTTAATGGATTCATTTGATCTGCAGTATTGAGCCTCTTGATTCTGTCATCGATCGGATGAAACTTAGCATTGTTAGGGGAGTGTGTGTGTGTGTGTATCAGATGGATGAGGAAACGCTGGGAGCCAAGTTGGGAAGGCCTGGCCGTAGCCTGGAGGACACAGAGCAGCTGTTAGCACTCCCTTGCAGGGGGGAGGGAGCTCAGGGCAGCGATGACAAAGCCCCACTTCCTCCCACCCCCTGGCCGGCAATGATGAGCGATAGATAGCCGTAGCCCTCGAGCCGAAGCCAGAGCCAGACGTATCAGACAACATGCAACTCAGAGTACTGCTTCTGTGCCTCGCTTAAGCTTCTGGCCTCGAATTATTGTGGGGTCATGAGGAAGAAGAACATGAGCCTTTATTTTTTTTTTTGCAAACAGCACGGCTGATTTCTCCCACACTGTCTGTGAAAAAGATCCTTGTTCTTCATCCTTCTAAGGAGGGAGAATTCTTTAGGAGACACTGCTGTGCATCAGAGTCATGTGCCCTGACTGCCACCCCCCCCCCCCCCCCCTGTGCTAGATGGTTTCTGTTGACACGGTCCATCCAAGGAAGCTGTTTGATTTGTGTGTCTCATCACCAGAGGCACAAAGTGTACACTTCCTTAACTATATGAATAAACCACGTTTGACAGTTGCGGCAGGACTCTCTATGATTGCTCACACGCCACTTGATGCCACTTCCAAGACAACACAGGCTGGGGAAAAGGCTTCAACGGCGGCCCATTGATCAGGACACTAAGGCCTGTTCCCGTACGAGACCATTAACAGAAGGAGCCTGGCCCATGTGTGAAAGGCTGGCTGTGTCTGTGCCCTCTCACAGCCCTTCCTGTCTCTGCAGAGCGATGGCTTGATGTCGACAAAGCCCTGTCTGTTTGCCCAGCCCGGCCACTCAATCTAGCGACTTCACACACTATCTAGCGACTTCACAACACAGTGTTTCACTGACGCACTTGGCAGCCCCCCCCCCAAAATATAAATAATAATACAAGAGAGAGAAGTGTAAACTTTTCCACAGCAGAGCCGGCTGGTATGTGATCTGGCTGGCTTTACATCAGTGTGGTATGTGACAGGGTACTGCCACAGTAATACTAAACAGTGACCCAGGAGGGGGTGGGGGGCAACATGGATGACATCAGAAATAGTAATATCCACCTTTTTTGGTTGTAGAGGAGGCCCTTTGGGCTGTGGCTGAGGGAAGGTTGGTTTATCGCCGCCTGGTGTAGGACTGCAGCTGGATGTACCGACCGACCTGCCACGCCCTGAAACTATCATGAATGGAGGCTACACAGTGCAGTTCACTGAGAAGGTGTCGAAGTACAGACAGGAGTGGTAGGGTGTGAGTCAGTCCTGATAGTGAAAGAAATTGGAGAGAGAGAGAGAGAGTGAGAATGAAGAAGTGCACGGCTTGACAACAGCGGTTATAAATGTGCTGTCACTGTTCTATTTATACCGTTGGTTGTTTGGATCCAGGCTGAGTCTGTTGTTGAACATTAGACTACAGGAAGGACCCTTCAATGAGAAGGAGGAAGAGCTGACACAGAACACAGGATGAACCGTACGTCTTGCCATTAAGAGACTAATCTTCACTTTGTGCCGGATTCCTCTGTGCCTGAAAACAGTTCTCTGGCAGACAAATGCGACTGTTTGTGAAACATGTGCAGACGTAGCTCTGCTGAATGTGTCCCCCTTTCAAAGAGAAGCTGGTGGCCACTGAGTTTCAGACAATGTTTTGTAACTTGTTCCCCCCTCAAGTCTGCACCCTACTCTTCAAACACAGTCCTGACTGAACTGGTTTTTCTCACCCTGAGCAGGATAGCGGTGTTAGGACATTTCCTCCAAAGTCAGATTGATAGCTAAGAGATTAGAAATACAAACTAATGTCGTCTGTGGGTTAATATGCCAACAATTGATTCTAGGCTTACAACAACCTCTACCAGGGTGGTTCAGCATATTAGATCCAGACTTGTCTCCTCTGGTCTGGATCCATCGTCCCAGACTCAAGTTCTTAATCTGACTGATCTTCTGACTGAGTGCGGTTGTTCCTCATCTCCAGTTTTTACAGGGTAACTGGAGACCAGACATCAGTGTCTTATTAATCAGTGGTGATCATGTAAGATTAACGCCAGGGGGGGGGGAAAGAAAGTCTGACAGTGTAACCATGTAGTCTAGCATTTTTGAGGAGGGTATCTGAGGCCAAATTCTTTTTTGGAATTCAAATGAACGACCTCTCTCTGCTTACCCCCCCCCCCCCCCCCCCCCCCCCCCCCCACACACACCTCTGTTCTAGCTGTGACTCTTTATCTCCAGGCTCCCTCTGGCTCTGCTCCTCTCCCCTGTCCTCTCCAACCCCCTTGCCCTTTAGTTGAACGCCCCTGGAACGTTTCAGTCGGTTGTTTTTGGCTTTTGTTCACAGCCACTCCGGGGTGGTATGTCAGGGTGGCATATGTAAGCTGTCTCCTGGACCTAGAGATGTGGACTGCCTCAGCCAAGCTCCAGTTTTAGCTTGGCACAACCTTTTGTGTCTAATTTATGACCAGTCAGCCCCCCCCTGACTCCTGCAGGAGAGGGGAGAGGAGGAGAAGTTCTCTTGGCCCAACACAGACTCCAAGTCAGCCCTGAGGAATAACTGCCTCCATTTGAACACATATAGAAGTTGTGACCCCACGTTCAGCTCAACACTAAGTCTGCATTCTGTACCAACTAGAATGAACATGGAACTTGTCTGCATTGTGACAGTATGAAAAAGTGTTGGATTAAATGCTGACCAAAATACACACACAGCCTAACCTGATTAGACGTTAGGTTGTTCCGTGAGAATAGTGTAACAAATTAAGTCGGGCAGCTTGTTTAACTGGGTACGCTAAGGACGTGTTGACACTTGCTGAACTGGATCATGTTCAGGAAGTGAATGAGATGATGGAGCGAGGGGGCTCCTGGGGATGGGGGGTGGGTTAGCTGTCCCCTCAGACCCCCACTCTGTGACAGTGGGTTTACTGTCCCCACAGACCCACCCTCTCTCTGGCCTTTTCCTTGCAATTGATTGTGAGATGTTTGTGGAGCTTGGTGTGTGGGTGAGCGATGTGTCCCGGCAGAGCTGAGGTCATCGTGGGGGAGGTGAGTCATGCTCTGGCTGCTTGACAGGGGAGGCGTTCAGCTGCTTTACACATTACTCTGCTTCCCTGGATCCCCACCAGAGAGCTGTGTTGAGACTAGGGCTCATCAAAGGCCCAGTTAACAAGCACTGCTGCTGGGTTAGTGGGTCACATGACATGGTTAAAACAACCCTAACCCTATTCCCATTCTGTCTTCTGTCAAAATAGGATTCTGAATGGTCTTTGATGCTAGCAGTATTAACCTGAGATGCTTTATACCGGACAGGGTGCGTTCCTTTCGACTAATGACACGCCCCTCTGCTCTGCTTTAGGTGGGGAAGGAGACTGTCCAGACCACAGAGGACCAGGTTATGAAAAGGGACATGCCACCAGCGTTCATCAAGTAAGCGAAACCAGCCCTCCTCATCTGATCTACCAAAACGTTCATCAGAAACAGCCCAGTTCTATATCGCTGGATTGCAAGAATGAAATCACTTGGATGTGTCAAATGTGCAATCCACTACTCTCTCTCTTTCTCTCTCTCTCTCTCTGTCTCTCTCTCTCTGTCTGTTTCTCCATGTGCTGCAGTAATGGCTGTTTGTACCCAGGCAAAGGTCAGACATGGCATGTTAAGTGCCTCCGAGGTGCCCTGGCGTTTTATAAATACTGCTGATGGAGGCTCAGGCTTCCGGCCTCCTCCTCTCTGCCCAGGGAGGGCCTCCTCCTCTCTGCCCAGGGAGGGCCTCCTCCTCTCTGCCCAGGGAGGGCCTCCTCCTCTCTGCCCAGGGAGGGCCTCCTCCTCTCTGCCCAGGGAGGGCCTCCTCCTCTCTGCCCAGGGAGGGCCTCCTCCTCTCTGCCCAGGGAGGGCCTCCTCTTAAGGAGCAAGACAAACCCACACTCACCTCCACAAGATCTGCTCGGACAGCTGTTCTCACTTTAACCTCCGCACACGGTCCCAGCTGAAGACATGGTTGTTAAAGTATGACTTTGACCATAAACGCTGACTTCCAGTGTCTGGGTATCTGATGTAGCTGGGCTATATGTGTTTCACCACATCCCCCTTTAGTTGCTTAAGGCTCCATGAGTCAAAGATGGCCTTCGTTGTGTCCAGTAGCTGCAGGAGAGCTCCACCTTGAGATGTGAGGCACCAGCGCCCTCCCACCCCCTCACCTCAGTCTTATTAAAGAGTGGGGGGGCAGGGGGGAGCAGGGGGGGGGGGCAGGGGGGGGAGCCCCCAAGGTCAGGGATGAAAGGAACTGGCAGGCGTAGGTCATCGGGCTCAATGCATGTGGCGCCTTGAAGTCACATGGTCACCTTGTCATCATCCATCAGCACACGTGCTGGAATGAGTCTCCTTCACTAAATATAGGGTGGGGTGTGTGTGTGTGTCCAGTATGCATGGCTGGCTGCTCTCTCTTTATACATACGGAGCACACACACACACACAAATACACACAATCCCTGTGTCATTCCCGGCACTCTAACCCTTAATAAAGGCACACACATTAGCGCACTCTGCCTCAGCGAGAATGGAAAGCAAGCTGCTCTTGTCTTGCCTTTCAGCATGTGGAAAATACTGATAATGTTCCCCCTGTTACCCAGGGCAACGATTGACCCCGCAGGCAATAGGAGGAAGTCAGGGTTCTGTGGGAAGTCTGTCAGTCGCTGGCCTGTCGCCTGTTTCTGTGCATCCTGGACTTGATACAGGAGTTATGTGGCTGAGCCCTCTGCTATGATATGGACCCTGGCTGCAGTCTGCTGACTGTCAGTAACAGTCAATTCACTGGATCTCATCGTGGCACCCCTGAGGACATTTCTCAGCGGCCGTAGTGGCCAGTATGAAAGTTATTCTCATCTGCATGACTGGCACTGTGAAGAGAACCGAGGGTAGCGAATATGAGACAGAAGTTCCAAGATTCTACCTTCTGGTCAGCAGTTATGTCATGGCTAGTTCCACTCATGTTCACTCCCACCACTGGCTGAAGCCTTGCATAGTGGCCGTCTGGCTTTTGCAGAGGTCGTCAGCATGGCTAGTGATCTGTCTACCGCCCTGTATCAGTCCCTGACCTCTGACCTTCTGCACACAGGGTGGAGAACGCCTGCACCAAGCTGGTCCAGGCTGCGTCCATGCTAAAAGCCGACCCCTACTCCGTCCCCGCCCGCGATTACCTTATCGACGGCTCCCGGGGCATCCTGTCCGGAACATCCGACCTGCTCCTGACCTTTGACGAGGCTGAGGTAGGTCTGACTCTCTCTGACACTCTCCAGTCCTCTTGGTCTTTGTCTCTCTCTCTGTCTCTCTCTATCTCTGTCTCTCTCTCTCTCTCTGTCTCTCTCTCTGTCTCTCTGTCTCTCTCTCTGTCTCTCTCTCCCTCTCTCTGTCTGTCTCTCTCTCCCTCCCTCTCTCTCTCTGTCTCTCTCCCTCTGTCTCTCTCTCTCCCTCTCTGTCTCTGTCTCTCTCTCTCTCCCTCTCTTTGTCTGTCTCTCTTCCTATCTCTCTCTGTCTCTCTCCCTCTCTGTCTCTGTCTCACTGGTACCAGGTAGCTGAACCATCCATCAGCCTCCTCTCCCTGGAGAGGGGGGGGGGGTCAATCAGAGTAGTGTGGGCTCCCATCCAGAGGGACATCAGGCCCAGAAGCTGTCTGCAGCGGTCAGCAGAGTCAGCAGTCAGACAGCGTGCCACAGCAGCAACACAGGACAGTGGAGGGGTGGGGGGTGGGGTACACACACACACACACACACACACACACGGTACTAGGAGGGAAACACAGCTGGGGCCAAACAAGACAATGAGCCTGGCAGGAATGCTCTCATCAGGGGCCTAGGGGGTGTAATCACTGTCCCACTCGTTTGTCCCTCGCAATCATTTCATCATTCACGTGTTTTGCAACCACGTCATTCACACCCTGTTCGCTCGCCGTAGGTCCGCAAAATCATCCGCGTGTGCAAGGGCATCCTGGAGTACCTGACCGTGGCTGAGGTGGTGGAATCCATGGAGGATCTCATCACGTACACCAAGAACCTGGGTCCAGGTCAGTCCACACCTCCACCAGGGAGGGCCCATCTCTCCATCACCATCCCATGGGGCTCTGCCAGGGACGGACAGGGGGACAGATAGGCTAGTTGTTGTGTGTAGCGTCAGGATTCCCATGCTGGGGGGTTGTGTGCCGTAACGTGTTATTCTCCGCGTGGCGGTTGCAGGGATGACGAAGATGGCGAAGATGATCGACGAGCGGCAGCAGGAGTTGACCCACCAGGAGCACCGCGTCATGCTGGTCAACTCCATGAACACCGTCAAGGAGCTGCTTCCTGTTCTCATCTCAGGTACGTCTGCTCATTTCCTGTTTTCATCTCAGGTACGCCTGCTCGCTCGCTTCCCCCGGCAGGCTGCACCAGGTTTGAAACGGCTGCCCCTGTTAGAGACACACCGTGTTGAACCGACCGCTGTCTCTGTGTTTCCTCACACACACTCACTCTCACACACTCACTCTCAAACACACACTCTCACATAGGAATCAAGATCTTCGTGACCACCAAGACATCCCAGAGCCACGGGGTTGAGGAGTCGCTGAAGAACCGCAACTTCACCTTCGAGAAGATGTCCGCCGAAATCAACGAGATCATCCGGGTGCTGCAGCTCACTTCCTGGGACGAGGATGCCTGGGCCAATAAGGTACGAGGCACACGCTCTGGCCCCGCCCCTCACCCGCACACACGTCCACCCTCGACAGCTGCTCTGTTCACAGAGGGTAGACGCTTTGCCTAGTCACTCCCTAAAACAGCGACCATGGTTAAAGGGGCGGTTTGGTGGCTTTTTTCCCCCCCTCACATGGGGGTTAGAGAGCTCTGAGTGTCTGGGCAAATGTTTCGGTCTTGTGATGCACCGCTTACGCACTCCCAGAATGCACTGAGAGAGACGGCCTGGACGGTCTGTCTTGTGTTTACTGTTTTAGAAATGTTTTTCCTGTCATGTGCTTTATTTGAGCCTATTTTCAGAAATGCCAACCGTTAAAAGAAAAGAAAAAAAGACATTGTATGCCAGCTGTTTGTTATACTGCTTTAGAGCCAACAAGACTTAAGTGGTTCTTTTTTTCAAATTAAGCAGGTATGCTTATTCTATTATGTCCCTGCTGAGGAATTCACTTCAGCTCACTTTGACACTAGGAACCTCCACTCACTGGCTAGCATGCTGTACTGTTTCTCCCATTCACCCCCATTGTCACAATGACTTCCTGTTCTGTGCTCCCTCTCTTTCCTTGATCCTGTCCTTTCTGTTTGGCCTCGATTGGTTATGTCTGGATAAACATTTTGTATATTTTTCTTGTTTTGTTTTTTCTTTCTTGAACGTTCTTTCCCCCCCCCCCCCCCCCCCCCCTCCCCCTGTAGAAGGTAAGCCTACCTCTGGGTCCCATGATTGTCCAGTAGCATGTCTGGTAGATGTGTGTGCTGGTATGACAGTCTTGTGCCATGCGTTGCCTTTGCGTGCTTTTGAATAGTTTAGCTAGCGTGAGATATCCTGTAGTATATCTTTTAGTGCCAGGTATTTTATTTGAGCGATGCCATGTACACAAAAGCCATGCTAATGGAATGAAATGTTGGGGGAGCGTGCAAGTTTTGGATGCATTTGTAAAAAATATATGTGCAACAGCTTAACCAGTGTTTTATTTATTTATTTTGTACGTCATGTAAGTCAGTTTTGTTATGTTTTTTGAAGTTTGACGTGACATAACATTAATGAACATGTCTGCATTCCTCCGATACCAAACCAAACCCCCAGTGAGGAGAAAGGATGTCTTTAGATGCCCGATGCATTGATGACGCCCTCACTTAGTCATCCCATATTGATTTTAGCCGTTGACGTGAATCCCTATGGCTTTCTCTTATTTCCCCTCGCAGCAACAACATCTCCCTGATCTGTGCATGCACTTCAGAGTCATAGGAGAAGGGCAGGCAACTGAGGGAAACCATGGATTCTATAACGGAATGCTCCTATTGTTAGTCAAACGTCCAGACGTCAAGGAGGTCATCCACTCACAGATTGTGTCCATAAATGTTGCATCATTTATGAGCTGTGGCCTAACACGATCCCCCGTACGATTCCCGTCCCAGCTGCCTCTCAGGGGAGGGGTGTGCAGTATGTCCGGGGGTTCAGTGGGTGTATTTTTCAGATAGTAACGGACTGGTCAGAGGTTTGACTTCCTGCCTGTTTGCCCACCTTGCTAGACTCCTCCCCCTTTGGTTGCTTTTGTGTTACATATTCATTGGAAGCAGCAGCCAGACTATGAATCAGCAGCCGGGCAGTGCTGACACACCCACGCGCACACAGCAGCACCACGCTTTGTCAGTTCGCACCTGTTTACTTCCTGTCGTCTGCCGTTTCCTCCTTGTGGTGGGTGTGGCTTCCCAGAGAGTCAGAGATGTCAGACAAACAAACATGTTGGTTGTTGCTCTATTATTTGACCAGATCCATTTTTTTTCCCCCCAGATATCTTTTTTTATCGCCTTTCTGCTGTATTGTGATAGCTGTGGTTACAGAGAAACAGGAAATGTAGGAAATAGAGAGAGGAGATGTGGTGGCTGGCCTAGGTTGGATATCTAGATTAAAGAAACATTGTCATCCAACATTGTACAATGCTCAAATGGCCTCATTAGAAACTGTACAATGTCTGCCGACATGTTAATTCAAAATATTGAGATATAAAAAATATATTAGTTATAAGATATTTTAGCGTTCAGCCAATGTGTTTGTTTGTCTGCTACTTTTGATTTCCCCTGTGTTCTGTCTTGCATTGTACAGTGTTTTGAGTTTGTAGATGCAGTAAAAGAGTCTTGTAGACGCAGTAAAAGAGTCTTGTAGATGCAGTAAAAGAGAGTAAAACCGTTTTTATCTGACAGAGATTTAGTCAACACCCACGTAGAAGAGTATCTGTCAGAGGAGAACTGGTGTGTGGCTTTATTATACCATGGAAGAACAGCATCACTCTACAACTCTACCATCCACTCTCCCCCCCCCCCTGCCTGTTAACCCCTGCTTTGTTTACATTACATTGAGTCATTTAGCAGACGCTCTTATCCAGAGCGACTTACAGTAAGTACAGGGACATTCCCCCCCGAGGCAAGCAGGGTGAAGTGCCTTGCCCAAGTACACAGTCATTTTGCACTGCCGGTTATATCGAACCTTCTGATTAATAGCCCGATTCCCTAACCGCTCAGCCATCTGACTCCCTGTTCCACACCTGGCCAGTGAGTCATCGCCAAGTGAAGCTGCCCTTGAATCGTATTGTATCTCGTTCTGCTCGGGGCGAGATACATTGGAGGCGAGATGGAGTTGGGTGGTGTGAAGAAGTGAAGTGATACCCAAACTGACAGTGAAAAGGAAGTGATGTAATACCCAAGCTGACAGTGAAAAGGAAGTGATGTAATACCCAAACTGACAGTGAAAGGAAGTTGAAACTGCATGTGCACGGTCGGTTTCGCCTGCCAAATGTTTGCTGCTCTGCACATTTGAGATGCACAGACTGTGTGTCGCGGCTTCTTTAGGAGCGTCGCTGTGGTCATGGCGATGACTCGGACCTTGAGCTTTTCCTGGCAACATGATCCTACGGGACGCAGCGGAGGCCTTTAGTGATGACACGTTTGCATTACTCCTGTGTGTGTTTCTGCTGAGGTCAATACTATGAGTCACCCCTCCCCCCATTCCAAAACACGGACATTCTGCTATGACATCACCCTTCCGACCACTAGGAACCTGCTAGAGCATCTGTCTGGCTTACTCATTACTTACCATGACTGTAAAAGATCAAAGGATTAACCTTAAAAGTATTTCATTTTAACACTTATAATAAAAGGGACATTATTTCATAGAGCATGTATAAAAGAAAATGAAGAAACGTATCCATTTAATAGTTACAAACATACTTTTTCCATTTGCTGGTATACTATTATCAATGTATTTGTCATGTTATTTCCCCCCCCCCCCCCCCTCATTGAAGGACACTGAGGCCATGAAGAGGGCTCTTGCTCTGATCGACTCCAAGATAACTCAGGCCAAGAACTGGCTCAGGGACCCCAACGCCCAAGCAGGTACCAAAGACAGACAAGTCCTTCACATACCCAGATGCAGAGCCCTTCCTCTCTGGTTCATGTGTAACACCTTCTGTGTCCGTGTTCCTAGGGGATGCTGGGGAGCAGGCCATCCGCCAGATCCTGGACGAGGCTGGGAAGGTCGGTGAGCTGTGTGCAGGGAAGGAACGCAGAGACATCCTGGGCACAGCCAAGACCCTGGGCCAGATGACCGACCAGGTGTCTGAGACCAGAGCCAGGTACGACACACATCTCTCTACACATCCCTGGACCAACCCAGACGTCTCACGATACCCGCCACTGTTTCCTGAGAAGCATAGCTTCCAGTATCCAGTAGCTACATGTCCTATGGGATATGATCTCCTTTGGTAATCTGATCAGGAAATGTTCCCTTGTACTGTAACATCCATCTGTATGATGGTGGGGAAGTATAAGGTGGTAATCGTATTGTAAAGTTATTACTGCAGAAACTCTTAAGATAGGGTTTCACTTTTGCAGCAGACACAGGGTTACGCTAGATTAAAAGCAGCTGTTTGGTATTAATCCATAATCTGCTTTAACCCCTGCTCAGAAAACTGGGAGTGGCCATCAAGCCTTGTCTGGAACTTGAGACGTGGAGATTAAAGTATCTGTTATTATTACATGGGAGGAAGGCAGGAGGAAAACAATTACTCTCCCTGCAGACAACGACAGCGTTGTCGCCTATTTTACAAGATCACATTAGCATCGCTGCATCACTAATCCGATTCTCAAGGGGATGATCCCCTTTACACATGTTGGTACACTCAAGGCATTCTGAGGAAGATGTTGTTTTGCGGTGCTCTGGGGAAGATGTTGATGTGCGGTCTTCCATGGTGGTATCTGCTCTTTCCAGAGGTCAGGGGACGTCTCCGGCCGCCATGCAGAAGGCCCAGCAGGTGTCCCAGGGTCTGGACGTGCTCACGGGAAAGGTGGAGAACGCCGCCCGCAAACTGGAGGCCATGACCAACTCCAAACAGGCCATCGCCAAGAGAATCGACGCCGCGCAGGTGGGCAATGTTCCCAGCCTCGGCCGTCTGCTGGTCTGGGTCGAAATATGTCACGAGTCGACCGTGAAGGAGAGATCGTATCTGATTGAGCTCTTTGAGGCCAAGTGGTCGGTGTTATTGAAAATGTTGTTCTTGGCCCGTGCCCCTGTAGAACTGGCTGGCGGATCCCAACGGTGGTCCGGAGGGAGAGGAGAACATCAAGGGCCTTCTGACTGAGGCCAGGAAGATCGCTGACATGTGTGAGGACCCCAAGGAGAGGGAAGACATCCTGCGCTCCATCGGAGAGATAGCCGCCCTCACGGCTAAGCTCTCTGAGCTAAGGAGACAGTGAGTAGTGAGGCACCGTGTACTCCTGTGTTACCTGTTGACTAGAACCTTCCTTCATGGTTGCTAATAATAGATTTCCATGTGGCTCGGTAAGGATGCAATTTCCACTTCTTGTTTTACTTCTGCTTTCTTCTTTTATTTGATCTCCTCGGTTGTTACGGTTAAGACCCTCAGATACCACGTTTCTGACGTTTGTCTACTCCCTCGCCTTTCCAGGGGCAAAGGTGATACGCCAGAGGCGAGGGCTTTGGCCAAGCAGATTGCCACGGCCCTGCAGAACCTGCAGTCCAAGACCAGCAAGGCGGTGGCCAACAGCAGACCTGCTAAAGCAGCCGTCCACCTGGAGGGGAAGATAGAGCAGGCGCAGCGCTGGATAGACAACCCCACTGTAGACGACAGTGGAGTGGGTGAGTCTGGACACTTTTTTTTTTTTTTGTCCCTGCCCTCTATCACTTCTCCTTCTCTAACTACACCAGCAGCCCAGACAGCAGATCTGTTTGCATGTCTGCATTTTTTGTTGGTGGTATTTTTTCTTTTTTGCTTATGCTGTACATTCCACAAACCCTCACCATTCCTCATCCTTTGCCTTCTGGGTTGTCTGGTCTTCTCAAAAGCCTGGATATCTTCTCACAAGTCATATTGTTGGTAACGGAGCCCCCAAGCTCTGACATGAGGCCCTGATGTCCTGAGGATCTATGGTCCCTAGTCTCTTCAGACACGAGGCCCTGCTGTTCTGAGGATCTATGGTCCCTAGTCTCTTCAGAGTTTAATAAGATGAAGTAGAAAACATCAGTCTGGGAGGTTCTGTTATTATTAGCTGCTTCCAACTCTCAACTGCCCCTAAACCGTGTTCTGAGCTTTGTCTGTGTGTGTGTCCCTGTGTGTCCCTGTGTGTTCCTGTGTGTGTGTGTGTGCATGTTCCTGTGTGTGTACACGTGTGTATCTCCAGGCCAGGCAGCTATCCGGGGGCTGGTAGCGGAGGGCCGCAGGTTGGCTAACGCCCTGCCCGGCCCATACCGCCAGGAGATGCTTGGGAGGTGTGAGCTGGTGGAGCAGCTGATGGCCCAGCTAGCAGACCTGGCTGCCCGGGGCGAGGGAGACTCCCCGCAGGCACGGGCCGTGGCTCAACAGCTCCAGGAGGCCTTGAAAGTAAGACGGCTCACGTTCACTGTCACCATCACACGCTCCAGACTCGTTTAGGATCCATTAGACTCGGATACTCACCCTGGAGCTCCCCCTGCTGGTGGATGACTACCGCTCCAGTCTGCCTGCTAGTCATGATGTCGGTAGACATCGGATCCATAACTTGATATTTTGTCATCCATAACCAAACGATATAGATCCTTTGTCAGATTTACTATTGACTAAAAACGTGTGTACGGTCTTTGCAGGACCTCAAAGGCAAAATGCAGGAGGCCATGACCCAGGAAGTGTCTGATATCTTTAGCGACACGACGACGCCCATCAAACTACTGGCTGTAGCTGCCACGGCCCCCCATGATGCGCCCAACAGGGATGAGGTGAGCTCATTTCCTTCCCTATTCTACCAACAGGAAACATTACATGACAATAACAATTGATCGTTTTTCCAATGGCTGTATTAAATGGTCATACTTCCATTCAGGTATTTGATGAGAGGGCTGCCAACTTTGAGAACCACGCTAACAAGCTTGGAGCCACTGCAGAGAAGGCTGCTGCCGTGGGAACAGCCAATAGGAGCACAGTGGAGGGGATCCAGGCGTCTGTCAAGTCAACAAGAGACTTGACACCACAGGTACGGGACAGTCTTATGACAGTCTTATGACAGTCTCACACCTAAACGTGGTTCTTTGTGGGTTTTCTGTAACTCTTTGTGCTAAATCTTTGTGTAATTTGCTTTCCTGTTGATGGGGATTTCCTTTTTTTTTAGGTTGTCTCCGCTGCTCGTATTCTATTGAGAAACCCTGGCAACCAAGCTGCGTATGAGCACTTTGAGACCATGAAGAACCAGTGGATCGATAATGTTGAGAAGATGACAGGTAGCATAATGGTACCCCTCAGCCAGAGATGAGGAAAAGAACACACATCCTTCACTCAAGTAGAATTACATGATCATTCTTTCAGAGCTTTTTTCCCAAAATATTCTTTCGACCTTTCAAAAAGAAAAAAAATCCCCAAACCTTTCAAAATATATTTTTTGGGGGACCATTGAAGATAATATATTCTACTTGAGTGAAGGATGTGTATACTTTTGCCGTCTCTACCCACAACGGACCATGTGGCCATTCTGAACGCTCTGACAGTACAACTGATACTAACCTGGCGTCTGACCTGGTCTAGGTTTGGTGGATGAGGCCATTGACACCAAGTCCCTGTTGGACGCCTCAGAGGACGCCATCAAGAAGGACCTGGACAAATGCCGCGTGGCCATGGCTAACCACCAGCCCCAGATGCTGGTAGCCGGTGCCACTAGCATCGCCCGCCGTGCCAACCGCATCCTGCTGGTGGCCAAACGGGAGGTGGAGAACTCCGAAGACCCCAAGTTCAGGGAGGTTGTGAAGGCCGCCTCTGATGAGCTGAGCAGGACCATCTCTCCCATGGTGATGAACGCCAAGGCTGTGGCCGGGAACATCCAGGATCCAAGTACGCCACTGTTACTCCTCACACACACACCAATCAGCTCAGTTCACTTGTTAAATCTAGTTAGTTTCTAGAGCAGTAAAACATATAGATCCAAGCAGCATCTGACTGCTTCTCTGTGGCGTTCAGGTCTGCAGAAAGGCTTCCTGGACTCGGGCTACACCATCCTGGGTGCCGTGGCCAAGGTGAGGGAGGCCTTCCAGCCCCAGGAACCTGACTTCCCACCTCCTCCTCCAGACCTAGAGCAGCTTCAGGTGAGTCCACAGCCACTCTCCCCAACAGCAGATCTCCAGTCACCTGCTTGGTCTCCATGAGCCACATTCATAAGTAGCAGTAGCATTAGCATTAGCAGTAGCAGTAGTAGCTTCTATTGTCATTCAAACATATACTGGTACAGTACATGATGGACGTTTCTCCAGGACCATGGCGCTACATAAAAACACTTAAGCGACCACACATCTACGTAGACCTAAACACTATGTTAGGAGTGCCCCGAGAGTGACTCACCCCGAGGTTGTGTATGTGCTCCGCCAGGTCAACGACGAGCCCGCCCCACCCAAGCCGCCTCTTCCCGAGGGTGAGGTCCCCCCTCCACGACCCCCTCCTCCAGAGGAGAAGGACGAGGAGTTCCCGGAGCAGAAGGCCGGGGAGGTGGTGAGCGAGGCCATGATGGTGGCTGCCAGGCAGCTTCACGAAGAGGCTCGCAAATGGTCCAGCAAGGTGGGACACGACGTTGAATCATTTAGACCAGTGGTTCTCAAACCTTTTACACTGCGTACAACCTCAGAAAATATTTGACTCCAAGTACCACCATTGTGACGTTAAAAAACAGTAGCGTAAGCCTACCCTATTGAGCTATACACAGTTCATGCAGTAACGATCGTGGATGTTTGAATGCGCCACTAACCGGGAACAGTGAGGTAGTAGCGAGTTCCAACATTTATTTTCAATCACATATCAATGATATCATGGTTACCACCAGTGGTATGTGTACCATAGTTTGAGAACCACTGATTGAGACGACACTCAAACTGACGGCCCGCCCACTTTTTGTCTACATGTGAGGTAACTGTTTGTTTGTGTGGTCTTGTAGGGTAACGACATCATTGGGGCAGCCAAGCGCATGGCCTTGCTCATGGCGGAGATGTCGCGCCTGGTGCGTGGCGGCAGTGGAAACAAACGCGCCCTCATCCAGTGTGCCAAGGACATCGCCAAGGCGTCTGATGAGGTCACACGACTGGCCAAGGAGGTGGCTAAGCAGTGCACCGACAAGCGCATCCGGACCAACTTGCTCCAGGTGAGAGACCTACTTATCTGTTATCTGCACCTAGAGATGTGAGAGTTCCTAGATGATGATGATGATGAAACGCAGAGTATTTGCATTTCATTATATTTTGCTTGGTTCAGGTGTGCGAGCGCATCCCTACCATAAGTACCCAGCTCAAGATCCTGTCCACAGTGAAGGCTACCATGTTGGGTCGTACCAACATCAGCGAGGAGGAGTCCGAGCAGGTGAGAGAACAGCAGGGCAGTCGTACCTGCTGGGAAACACGTGTCACTGTCAACATCCAAGTCACAAACATCAGAATAAATTGTATTTAAAAGGCGCCTTTTTCGGCACTCAAGGACACCGTACAAAGGGTACACAACATGCCCGTATCCACCTGACTCCCTGACCTTGTTCTGCCCTCCAGGCTACAGAGATGTTGGTCCACAACGCCCAGAACCTGATGCAGTCTGTGAAGGAGACAGTCCGGGAGGCTGAAGCAGCTTCCATTAAGATCCGCACGGATGCTGGCTTCACCCTCCACTGGATCAGGAAGACCCCTTGGTACCAGTAAGGCGGTTTACTCTCTGCTGATGAAGGCACAGCCTGACGCACGTGCAAAGCGAAGTTTGAACAGTAGATTGACGGACACGTAGATAATAATTCCAGTCTGTAGTGTCAGCATCCCCTCATACGCAATTTGGGTCAAAGGAGTGAATACACTATTTACTAAGTGACCCCACACCCTGTCTATAAATCGAGGCAGCCCAAGTAGATTTTTAAAGAAGGGACTACCCAATGCAACTTCCAATTATTTAGTTTCTTATTGGGGAAAATGTGTTTTCTAATGTGTGTAAAGAATGTGTTTTTAGAGCTTATTGTGACAAATACCAGGTATATATATATATATATTTTGATTGACAGGTTTTTCATATCAAGAAGGGTTGATGATTGTTGGTCACTTCTAGACTTGGCCCGTGCTGAGAATATCTCTGTTAAATTTGACTATTAAGATTTTCTTGGAAGATGTCGTTTTATGTCTTTGTACTGGTCCTTGATGTCATATTCTGCAATCATTCACCGTTGCTAGAATGGGCTTATCTACTCAAAAGGAGTTTCTTCAAGTATATGCTAAGATCTACACGCAAAATGTATTCACCAATATCATGTCTATTTACACAATGCCATGTTTCAGAAACTGAAAACACTGTTAGCCTCTTGGTTTATATTTTAGTGAAATGGTTTTGTAGTATGCTGCCAAAGAGTTTAATCCACAATTAACTTTGCAATATGGTTTCTTATTTTGATTATGCTATATCAGAACTCATAGGCTAATGTAAGGGCTAGCTAATCGTACACGAGTATATTTGATAGTGAAACTTCTCCCAGCAAATCATCTTCCAACATTTTTACAATGTTGCCAAGAGATTACATGTAAACGATACAGATAACATGAGGCTAAGTTAGCCTGGTGCTTTAAATGACAACTCATCTGTGAAACAGCAAGCTAGACCAGACTTTGTTTTACCTGAATACTGTCTCATTGTGATGTGCTAAACCAATGTTGAGATGAATACCGTAAGGCTTTTAAGGTTACGTTTAGGCAATGTGGTAAATGGTTCAACAGAATGTTGTTTTCTATATGTTAATCTGATCTCAAACACGTGTATTTTGCATCTAGAACATACACTAAACATAATGTAGCACAAAGTTGGTACAATATGCAATCTAAAAATGTCTGTTGTGTGTTTGAGTAAGAACAGAAGTTTGAATGTGTGTATGATATTACGACCCTATAAAAACATCTGATGTGCCTTTGGAGAAAATACTTTAAATACATTTTGTTTTTCCATTTACAGAAAATGATGTTTTGTATCTTGTACAAGTTGCATCATGATTTTGTCCAGAAACATGTTTGTTATATTTAATATGATTCTTAGGCAAGTGACGTTACCTGCTTCTTTCAGTCTTTTGGACTAAGTCAAACCCTGCTTCTTGGCATTATTCACATTTTGTAATAAAGCATTTTATAACACCAAGTGGTACCATCTGTTATTGAAACATGTTAGGTGTGGCCCTTGCAACGAGAGTATGCCTAGCCAATCGCAGATGGTTTCAATACATTGTGCCCATGCCACATAGCTGCCTTTTCCATTTCTATCGAGCAGTCCGCAACCACATGAAAGACTAGACCAGGCGCGGTATTGGGTCAGGCTTTAATGTTTTGGTGCAGGCATTCTCCAAAGACAGCATTTTTAGCGTAATTATATTTTTGTGTAACAGAACGTTTGTCTGATAGCCTGCACTTCGTCGTAGCGACAATGTCTGGCGAGGAACCCAACGTAAAGAAAGTCAGAGTGACAGGTAAAGCTCTGAGGTAAGTCTATTGCTAGCTTAATATACTAACTAGCGACGCGAAGGTTTAACCTGCCCGCTAGCTCAAACTAGCTAGCATCTAAGCTAACGTGAGTCGGCTCGACCTAGTGTTTGCCTTGATGTGGGGTGATGCTTCCGTCCAAATACAGCCGTCTTGACAGATAATTTACAGATTAACAACAAAAACGCTCAACCCCAATCATATAGCACACCAATAAATGTAACTTCCAAGGTGTTCCCGTTGGCTAGAATGCTAATAAGAAGGTGGGTACAAGAATGATAAGAATGTCCACGTGTGTAACTTATGTCACGTGTAGCTAATAGTATACAGAACGCCCCGATCAAAGACAGTTTCAAATCCCACTAACACTTGATATAAATTTAAACCTGCCATCTGTTGTAATCTTTACATTTTGGTAACCATGAATGGCGGAAGGTATGACCAGTAATTAATAAAACATGATGGTGCATACGTTGTATTGGAAGCGGTGACATGAACGGCAGCATCGTCACTATATGCGGTGTCACGAGTAGGTTAAATGGATTTGCATGCTTTTCCGTCGGTAGAGAAGTTGCTTCCCAATCGAAAGTATCTAAAATAGTTGACAACAGCAGAAAACCTCATATGGTTCCTAGCTGAATATTCTGCACCGCCCACTTTCTTTGTAAGCCAATCAGTTCTGGCATAGAAAGTAGTCAAGGCTTCTCGTTTCACTGAAAAGTAGAAATCACCCAGTTAATGCTTGAGTTTGGTTGTAGGAGCTTTACCAGCTATCAACAAGGCTTTAAACTAGGATAATCTCGTACCTGACACCATGCCAACAGCAAGGTAGGCTGCTCTTGTGTAACATGAATTGTACTGTGATTATCTAGCCTGTCACTGGCCTTCTATCTGTGATGTATCACAGACTGTCATTCTGAACTGAAGGGAACTCAAAAGCACAAGTTGTTTTTGAGGAACAACTGCAAATCGAGACTTGGATCTGGTGTTATGGAATGTTGAAATCAGCAGTGGAAATTGTGTTTTAGTTGGTTCTTTTGAAATGTGTGTACATGCATGAGGAACTTGGCATGCTTTGACATATACAGCCATAGCTGTTGGGTGACACATGATCTCTCCACATGTGCTTGGATGAGCTCCATGTACCTCGTAGCTGCTTGTCACTGTGGACCATTCTGCCTGAATAAAGCCCTCCATTGTGTAAAATAGTTTGAGGGCAGGAATGTGAAAAATATCAATTTCACTTAATTTAACGTCATTCTAAATGAACTTGTCTTATTGCATGCAATACTATCTGAGACACGATTAGAAGTCAAACGTGCCCAACTTTGGCCTTCCTCATATTTTTCTCATGCCTGCCATCCTGACTTAATTGGCGACAGAACAATTGCTTCAGACACGTATGTCTTTACAGGAGCTACTTTTAAAATCAAGGGAGTCAGATGGCTGAGCGGTTAGGGAGTCTGGCTAGTAATCAGAAGGTTGCCGGTTCGATTTCTGGCCGTGCCAATGACGTTGTGTCCTTGGGCAAGGCACCTCACCCTACTTGCCTCGGGGGAATGTCCCTGTACTTACTGTAAGTCGCTCTGGATAAGAGCGTCTGCTAAATGACTAAATGTAAAATTGGCCTTCACTAGAATAAGCGGTCAGTCACATATCCTGGATTCGATGGATCGACACTATTTCAATCAGACTAATCCTGGGACACTCCCTGCACACCCATGGTTGCGTTGTCGGGTCTGACAGAGACGATGCATACAGAGATCTTGTTTTTTTCACCCCCACAGTGAAAACACTCTGTTCGGGATGGGCAACCCACTGCTTGACATCTCGGCTGTGGTGGACAAGGACTTCCTCGACAAGTACGTTCAAGCAGCTTCCTACTGCTCATAACATCTTCCTCATTCTGGCTTGGTGATCTACAGTACTGGGCAAAGGTCTTAGGCACAAATAATGATGAAAAACAATTAAGCAAAAATAGTTTATGATGATGAAATGAAAAAACGAAAGAAAAAAAAATATGACATGAAATGTTAAGCTGAATATTTTTGCTCCATATCTTGGGTGCCTAAGACTTGAGCACGGCATGGTAACAGTGGGAGAGACATCACTCTGGAGTGTGTGTGTGTCTCCACAGGTACGGACTGAAGCCCAACGACCAGATCCTAGCTGAAGACCAACACAAAGCCTTGTAAGTGTCCTACTGCGATGCTCAGACGATCCCCACTGAATGATGTGAGGAAAAACGACCCCTGCTTCATTCATACCACCCTAGCCCCTCCCCAGGTGCATCATGCCTCAGTAAGGGTTTCTCTAAATAGCTCTCACAGTAAAGTGTCTGTAAATCAGGCTTTCGTGAGAGGGCAGCTGCACTTCAGCAAACCTCCCTCCCCTCCAACCTGTCAAATCTTCGTTTCGACCACACTGCCCCTACTGGCCTGAGACTGCGCCCCTGCCCTGTGTGTCCCCCCCACACACCACAGGATAATGATCTTCTGCCATCCTGCCATGGGGCCAAGCAAGGTAGAGGCTTTGAAATACGAGGGTATGAAACACTGCCTACCCTGAAACAACACAACTACAATCATCTGCGTGTGAGAATGTGTCCCTCTGGTTCAGCCGACACTCCCTTAAAGCCAGTCCTGCCACAGCTTGCTCCATACACATGCTGATTTACACAACAGGATATCTAAATCCTGAAGGTGAGGAGGCGCTGTGTGGGCTCTTAGCACTGGAGGACATCTGTTGAAGCTAAGACATAGATCTGTTTACAGGCGGTCCAAAGTGTACATTCTGCAGTGGGACATCGAGTGGGAGACAAAGGGGATGTGGCTAAAGGTGGATCCTCTCACTAGAGGGGTGTCCTACCCACCAAATGGTAGACAGGCTTCTGGGGCCTGTGTTTGATACAGATCATACTGACGTCAGCTAGAGTCTTTGTAATTCAGAGACTGCCCCGAAATTACTTTTAATTTCCTGTTTTTTACAGGCTCGTAGTGACATTCCACTACTCTGCATATGAAGTCAGCGCAAAACTTGAGTTAGACCTTAGCCTCGTTCAATAACGTGCAGGGAAATACTCAAGTGTCATTCTTCGTCATGCACAGATTACCAAATCCTGATACGGAAGTCTAAAATAAAACAGATCAGCAAAATACCCAGTCAGGGGCGGTTTCAAATGGCAAAGATACCAGGAACATAGCTTGTCAGCCCTGATGCAAAGCAGCTCTCCAGATACAATGACAGCACTGTTATCTGGGGCCTGACAGACTCTCTTCTGGCCCCACACAGGGTCAGGGCAGGATTATCACAAGGCTTTACCGGTTAATTCCTCAGCCCTATGCATGTGCCCACGACCCCCACAGTAGAGCTGGTCGATTTTTTAAAAATAGATTTATCGAAGTAATCACTTCCCTCAATAAAGATATTGCAACATTAATTCATTTTCAATTATATCGATAATGTCGATAGAGAATAATTAGGAACAGTGGTCCATTTAATTTCTGTGATGAAGCAGGAAGTTGTGGAGAAATGGTAGCCTACGCTCACTAAAATATACTGACTGAGCACCTCCAGTGGAGGAGCTAATGTTAACCGCGTAAAATGACTCTTATTGCTGAAAACAGTGGCAGCGACAGCCATGGGGAGGGAGCAACTTCCAATGAAGAAATTATTGATAAAAAAGGTTCGTCTTCTACAGTTATTTGGAAGTGGTTTGGCTTTTTGAAATTTGACAAAGAGCAGAGCAATGTTCGGTGCAAATTGTGTAGTAAACAAACAGGTGGCTACCAAGTCTGGTAATACGACAAACCTTTTATACCACCTGAAGCAAAATCACTCCTTGGAACATGCAGAAAGTGTGAGTTTGCGCCAAGGTATTGATAAAAAGCAAGTTTTTAAAAAGCTTAAGTTACTTGACCCCAGGTACGTGCTCCCTGGCAGCAAACATTTCTCTCACACCGCTCTGCCTAAACGTTATGCCCAGTGTAGGGAGAAAGTGGAGGAAGAGACTTATTTTTGTACTACTACGGATCTGTGGTTTACCGTCTTATTTATCGTTATCGAATGGAAATATAAATATCGTGATCATTTTTTACCCATATCGCCCAGCCCTTCCCCACAGCCCTCCGCATTATGTGTCACGTCACCCACATCTTTTTACCTGACCAGGAGCTTGTTCCGTTGGTTAAGGGAGCACAGGGGAGATTCTCCAGTGAACGCCTGTTTCTCTTCCTGGGGGGCAGAAATATGTGATGACACTCTCTAGTATTGCAGAAGACCGGTTCCCATTTCATAGTCAGGTGTTTTTCTTGTGGCAACCCATACTATTCTGACAGCCAAAGCCTTTTGTATTTACATTTACATTACATTTACATTTATTCATTTAGCAGACGCTTTTATCCAAAGCGACTTCCAAGAGAGAGCTTCACAAAGTGCATAGGTCACTGATAATAACAACAAGATAGCCCCACAGCATTGCGGGTAGTCAAAAACAAGAAGTACATATTGTGAACAACCAAAAAATAGTGCTAAAGGGAAGAAACCATAAGAGCATGTAGTTAAACAAGTTAAAAATTACACAACATTAATCTCTAAGTGCAGGTGTACCTGTAGGAAAGCAATAAAAATAGGATTAACTAAAAAAAGAATACAACAGTTTAAATCAGCTACCACTAACCAACAAGAGCAACAGTCTAAGCAAGAGTCATTGTGAACCTTGAGGAAACTAGCGTTGGGTTCAGCAAACCATTCCTAAGTACCATTGTACTCCCGGAACAAGTATTTACTGCTATCCCCCAAAATGCAGGAGGCTTCTCTAAGGTCTAAACTAAAACAGTCATTAAACTATCTTCCAAATTCACCGAACTAGAAGTTCAACTTTGCCTTGGGACAACGTTATTCAGCACAGGACCCCGAGGTAATCTCTGAATTCAATGCTCCGTTCGTTGTCGGAGGCCACCTAATCCTGTGGTGATCTGATACATGGATGTGCTGGGCTGTATGATCCATGAACCTTCCTGTCTGACCAGGTCACTGGATGGACCAGGTCACTGGATGACCAGGTCACTGGATGGACCAGGTCATTGGATGACAAGGTCACTGGATGGACCAGGTCACTGGATGACCAGGTCACTGTCTGGACCAGGTCACTGGATGACCAGGTCACTGGATGGACCAGGTCACTGGATGACAAGGTCACTGGATGGACCAGGTCACTGGATGACCAGGTCACTGTCTGACCAGGTCACTGGATGGACCAGGTCACTGTCTGGACCAGGTCACTGTCTGACCAGGTCACTGGATGACCAGGTCACTGGATGACCAAGTCACTGGATGGACCAAGTCACTGGATGACCATGTCACTGGATGACCAGACTGTCTCGTCCCTCCAAACTGCAGATCTGAGGCCCTTCAGTGAGAAATAATGCTGCTGCTGTACACGAGCACTTGTTTCAAGTCCCAATGCCTCATTTTGTTTCTCTGTGAAAACAAATACAGGATTTGGACTGTAGCAGGGAAGTTCAGAAACTCTGCTTTCATGTCTTCATTTAGCTGAGGCTTGTATCCACACTGTGCGGTGCACGGTGGAGGAGAGCTGGGTTTCCCCACAGCTCAACCACACTTCCTCCTCTGCATGTGTTCCTGCAGCATGAGGCTGCAGAGCTGGGGTTTCCTAGCTGAAGTTTCAGAAGTCGCGTTGAGATGGCACAAAGTTAGTGGTTTCAAGACAAACTCATCTCTACGAATGATATCCAGATTTCAGAAGATTTGACCAGTGTTTCTCACACATACACTAATTCTTGGCGGTGCGCCACAGAATCAACACCGGCCCCCACATATTGCGTTTTGTATTTGTTTTATTTTTTGTACACCATTTAGGCTAAAACACGCAGTGTATTCGTTCAGCTGCATTTCCTTTCCCTGCTTTCCCTCCGTTTCTCTGTCACTCAGTCACTAGCTAGCATCTTTACTAGCTAGTGAGTGACCCCCCCCCCCACCACCACCACCACCACAAATGTATTTCTAATTTGTGGGAAACACTGTTTGACTTCGTAATGTTTTTGATTTTTTTTTATGCTTTGTTAAGGACATGGTTAGTTAAACACATGGGAACTTTTTTTGTGAGTTAACAATCAGCCGTGGATCTGTTAGTCAACATCGCCATCATGTGGCGAAAAACCGCCATTGCGCTTCAGATGACATTGTTGGAATAAACCCCTCTTTGCCATGTTTTGAGGATGTGAACGCTTTGTGATTTTCCGACATTGTCTAGTTGTCGAACCACAGTGGCCAATGGTCTATAATTTGATCCTATCTGTAATGATTAGGATGATCTCAAGCATATTCGTGCAATGCACTTTTCACTAACACCCAAAGTACAATGCAAGAAATAAATAAATATGGCACTGACACCTTCCTGACGACCGTTTAGATGGCCGGTGTTTTATTTTGTGGTGTCGTTTTCTGTTTTAATGGCTGCTGTAGACACACGTGCCCTTTCTGTCCTGCAGGTGGCAACCATTCGTCTTCATCCTTGATCTAGAACAGCGCTCTGACAGTTTGACAGCTTCATGTCTCCTTCGAGTGGTTTTGATCAGAAATACATTTCAGCTGATCACAGCCTGTCAGGCGCCGTCATCTTAACCAATCAAACGGATCTCTCTCGCTCGTCATCTTAACCAATCACAAACGGATCTCTCTCGCTCCTCAACTCGAGGCCCGCTCCAACTTCAGGACGGGGACCGGCCAATCCTAATGAATTGTTTACAGTCTCATCTCAGGATTATGGCACAGGCTTTTTCAGAGGATGTCTGATGTCTGCTCGCAGCAATTAGGTTGATCAGGGCTCCTTTCTGCCTGTCTCTGTGTCTCTCTCTCTCTGTGTCTCTCTCTCTCTGTGTCTCTCTCTCTCTCTCTCTCTCTCTCTCTCTCTGTGTCTCTCTCTCTCTCTCTGTGTGTCTCTCTCTCTCTGTCTCTCTCTCTCTCTGTGTCTCTCTCTCTCTCTCTGTCTCTCTCTGTCTCTGTCTCTCTCTCTCTCTCTCTCTCTCTCTCTGCTAAATGCAGATTAGCGGCGTCACAATCGCATCCTGAACGAGAGTAAACTGCTCATTATGCCGTGTGACCCGCCGCTGCATGAATCATTCAGGAGCGCAGTGTGGCTGCCTGTTATTAACATGCAGGATGGGAACACAAGGGAGGGGGGGGGGGGGGGCTGGGGGGGTACAGGGAGTGAGGGGGGGGGGGGGTATAGGGGAGCAATGTGGTGGGTAAAGGGGGGGGCAGAAGGAGGTGTTGGGGGAGTGATTTGGGGGGAGGGGGGGAGGGCAGAGGAAGGGGGGGTGATGGGGGAGTGATGATGGGGGGGCGGGAGTGATGATGGGGGGGGGGGGGGGGGGGGGTGGTGAGGGGGGGAGGGCAGAGGATGGGGGAGTGATGATGGGGGGGGGGGGTTGAAGCTCCCATCACCAACAGGGCTGAGTCAGGGGATCAGTGGTGGATTGAGACACACATCACACACACATCACACATCACACACACATCACACACACATCATCACACGACACAGGAGATCCGTGGAGGTGTCTCTGTCGCACACACAGCCTGTGAGCTGTGTGTGCGTACATCTCACACACAGCCTGCTGTCTGTGCAGCTCAATCTGCTCACTGGGAGGAAAACAACAAAGACTCCTCTCTCAATGAGCACATGCTAAACACTCAGGCTCCTGGGTCTGTGTGATAGATGCTGCTCTGTAAACACACTTGACTCCCTTCCCTCATTCTACCCCCCCTACCCAGACTGTCTTGTCTTAAAAAAATTATAACAAGGGGAATTGTGAGTGTTGGGTAACCCCCCCCCCCCCCCCCCCCCCCCCCCGGCGGATCCATCCTGGTGTGTCAGGGAGAAAGAGTGCACAGAAGCAGTTTGTGTGTGTGTGCTGTTGTGTGTACATACAATGTGTGTGTGTGCTGTTGTGTGTACATACAATGTGTGTGTGTGCTGTTGTGTGTACATACAATGTGTGTGTGTGCTGTTGTGTGTACATACAATGTGTGTGCGTGCTGTTGTGTGTACATACAATGTGTGTGTGTGCTGTTGTGTGTACATACAATGTGTGTGTGTGCTGTTGTGTGTACATACAATGTGTGTGTGTGCTGTTGTGTGTACATACAATGTGTGTGTGTGCTGTTGTGTGTACATACAATGTGTGTGTGTGCTGTTGTGTGTACATACAATGTGTGTGTGTGCTGTTGTGTGTACATACAATGTGTGTGTGTGCGCCGGGCTGCATGTCCTTTCCATCGTCCCACTTCACTGGAAGCACTCCTGCTTGACTGAACGTGTCGACACACTGCATGTCCCACCCCCTCCCTCACTCACACCCCAGCTAGCTGGCTGTGTTGGGGAGGCTGAGTGCTGTTCCACAGCACCATGGTTCACCTCCACCAGCCCATTAGGGTCAACACATCCAGCTCTCTTTCCGCTGAGGGCAAAGGTCATCGACCCACATCCATCAGTGACCTCAGTCCCAGAGAAAGAGAGAGAGCAAGGATTAATAACTCTCCCTAGATGCTAAATGAGACGCCCCCCAAAAATATTGTGTGCTTTTACACAGACCGAATAGCCACACAGATTTCTGAAATGTAAAAAAAAAAAGAAGACAAAAAACCCATGTGACTACATTAGTTGGGTTTTACATTCATTTCAAGTATCCCATTTTCCTTTCATGTTTTTTCGTCAGTAAGTTTTAATAATAATAAACAAGAAAAACACTTACTTAAACCCAAACACTGTGTGAGTGCTATGTCCCAGGCATGCAGTATCATCAGAGATGGCTGATGCAATCTCAATTAAGCCTGTAGTTGAGCCCCAGTGCCACCCGCCCTCTTGTTGACATCCTCTACCAGCAGGGGGCGCCAGAAGGAAACATCCAAAGTCAAGTAGGTTGTAACAAAACATAATCCACATTTCAATGCGTGTGGGCGTTTTTATTTTTTTACATGTTTTATAATTAAAATGTGGGCGTCTCTTCCCTCCACGAACAGCATGTTCAGAAAGCATGGTCGCTGCTATTTTTAGTCAGCATTAACCTCCCCCACCTTCCTGCCACACACACACACACACTCTCAAGGGAGATGGTGTGGTTCACATCCTCACAGGTGTAGGCTGGGTATTATCTGGCCATCATTTCTCCACACCTAGGGGTTAGTAGTGGGAGTCCTGACTGGTGAGCAGCCCTCCCCGTGTGTCTAAAGTTCACACTGGGCCATATGGTCTGCACAGCAGGGGGGGGCGCAGGTGGAATTATTCACACGGAGCATTGTGAATCACCAAGATCCTGGTATCAACCTCCGAGATGAGGGAAGGGTCTCAAAGGCTTTGTGCCCAGGCTTCAAATCTCAATCCTCTGGAGAAGACAAGCAGCCACCCTCTCTCTGTTTTTCTCTCTATCCACACTCCACTCTCTCTCTCCACACTCCACTCTTTCTCTCTCTCTCTCTCTCTCTGCACACTCCCCCCCTCCTCTCTCTCTCTCTCTCTCCACACTCCACTCTCTCGCTCTCTCTCTCCACACTCCTCTCTCTCCCTTTCCACACTCCCCCCTCTCTCCCTTTCCACACTCCCCCCTCTCTCTCTCCACACTCTCTCCCTCTCCCCCTGCATCCGCTCCCTACAGCCTGACAACAACGCCTCACTCTGCAGCGCCAAAAACCTGTGACGTTTCAGAGGAAATAATATGAACTCATCCTCCATGACCAAATTTCCCCCCCTAATCCTCGAGTGGAGCCTAATTAAGGACAACGCCAGTCCTATTAACGCCAGCAAATGGGCTGCCGGATGGGCTGAATATTAAGGGGATCCGCATTTGTTGTTTCTACATTCTAATGCAATTATTCAGCTATTACGGCCATGTAATTGCACACTTTAATGGGCATCTTGTCTATAATGTTGTGGGAAGACCCAGTGTGTCTACAGACTGTGGGAGTTGCATGATTTAATGCAATGGAGATGAATAGCACATTCATACTAAATGGATGAGATACCTGGCAGATCATATCATAATGCTGTTGTGTAAATCACAGCCCTCATCCCTCCCGGCCAGGGCTAGTAACATGGCGGATGGATGCCTGTTGGATGATAGGAACAAGGCTGCCTGTTCGATGATAGGAACAAGGCTGCCTGTTGGATGATAGGAACAAGGCTGCCTGTTGGATGATAGGAACAAGGCTGCCTGTTGGATGATAGGAACAAGGCTGCCTGTTGGATGATAGGAACAAGGCTGCCTGTTGGATGATAGGAACAAGGCTGCTTGTTGGATGATAGGAACAAGGCTGCCTGTTGGATGATAGGAACAAGGCTGCCTGTTGGATGATAGGAACAAGGCTGCCTGTTGGATGATAGGAACAAGGCTGCCTGTTGGATGATAGGAACAAGGCTGCCTGTTGGATGATAGGAACAAGGCTGCCTGTTGGATGATAGGAACAAGGCTGCCTGTTGGATGATAGGAACAAGGCTGCCTGTTGGATGATAGGAACAAGGCTGCCTGTTGGATGATAGGAACAAGGCTGCCTGTTGGATGATAGGAACAAGGCTGCCTGTTGGATGATAGGAACAAGGCTGCCTGTTGGATGATAGGAACAAGGCTGCTTGTTGGATGATAGGAACAAGGCTGCCTGTTGGATGATAGGAACAAGGCTGCCTGTTGGATGATAGGAACAAGGCTGCTTGTTGGATGATAGGAACAAGGCTGCCTGTTGGATGATAGGAACAAGGCTGCCTGTTGGATGATAGGAACAAGGCTGCCTGTTGGATGATAGGAACAAGGCTGCCTGTTGGATGATAGGAACAAGGCTGCCTGTTGGATGATAGGAACAAGGCTGCCTGTTGGATGATAGGAACAAGGCTGCCTGTTGGATGATAGGAACAAGGCTGCCTGTTGGATGATAGGAACAAGGCTGCCTGTTGGATGATAGGAACAAGGCTGCCTGTTGGATGATAGGAACAAGGCTGCCTGTTGGATGATAGGAACAAGGCTGCCTGTTGGATGATAGGAACAAGGCTGCCTGTTGGATGATAGGAACAAGGCTGCCTGTTGGATGATAGGAACAAGGCTGCCTGTTGGATGATAGGAACAAGGCTGCCTGTTGGATGATAGGAACAAGGCTGCCTGTTGGATGATAGGAACAAGGCTGCCTGTTGGATGATAGGAACAAGGCTGCCTGTTGGATGATAGGAACATGGCTGCCTGTTGGATGATAGGAACAAGGCTGCTTGTTGGATGATAGGAACAAGGCTGCTTGTTGGCTTGATATCATTAGTCTTAAGTGCCTCGCACTTAACACGCCTCATTCTGTCACATGCTGCCCCAATGTCCCATCCCACCCCATACTAATGTTCTAGTCATTCTGCCTTCTTCATCGGTTGCTACACAGTAAGATATTCTGCAGGCACTGAATGAAAAGCACATCTATTTCTGAGAGAGAGAGAGAGAGGATAATTATTGATTTGAAATAAGAAAAGATAAGGTTCAACCTTGAGCAGCCCCCGCGATAGCACACCCAACAGAATAATTAATGGGCCCGTCTTGTGTTGGGACAAGCTTTCACACTGAGACGGGCGTATTGATTTTAAACAGATAAACCGCGTAACCCTTTGTGAAGGGTTTGACAAACAATTTAATTGGGAGGGGGGGGAAAAAAACAATATTCGTCACCCACGTGTTCTCTTTTCATCACATCCTGGAGCAGTTTTCTCCCCTGCATGACCTATGGAAACAATTACTGTGCATCAAGCCTGTGTTCTGTCTCTCTGTCTCCGGAAGTATGGCCGGCATAGAGGGACGCTCGCCCAGACTGTGGAACCGGATTGTTCTAGAACGCTTCCCCACAGCAGATGCCTTTGTTGAAACAGGGATTACCCGAGGCTTTTAACTGTTCTGGACTCCTGCCGTGGGCTTGCCAGTGTGTCTGTGTGTGTGATGAAGCTGGCTGTTTCCGTGTACTTGCCTCCTGTAGACGGAGCCCAGATAATTTACTGTTCCTGTGGCCCCAGCTCCCCTAACCCCCGAGGGGAGCAGAGGAGAAGGTCCTGTCCCTTCCCTTCCCCTGCCCGCCCCTGATTGGCGATAGGGCCGTTTGATCATGTTTCCCTGCCTGTCCTTGTGATTTGTAAGCTGTTTAAACGTGAACGAGGCAATTAAATAGGGCCGAGCGGCTAGGAGTAGAGTGGGTGCCGGGGCGATCATTAGCAATGAATTACCCCGGTGTGCACTCAAACACTTGGGAGGACTTTTCAGGCAGACCAGCAGCCAAGGATCCAGATCCAATCTAGCCATTGATTAACCGAGACTTGTTCTTCCTGTGAAATCACTCGATGGGGATTTTAGGGCACTCATCCGGTCTTATTGAGATAGGCTAACATCAAAGGGGAATGAAGAGGGATTGGGTAAATGGGCTCGTCTTGCCCTCCGTGTAAGAGACTTAGAAGAGCAAATCTTGAATTATTGCCTCATGTAAATAATCTACTTGCCGGTTCTTTTTTATTTATTTATTTAGGGGGGGATGGGGGGGGGGGGGGAATTGTGAGTCATCCAGAGGAGAGAGCACTCATAGTGCTTTGGAAGCTCTCATATTTCGGGGAGTGGGGAACGGCGGGGGCTCTTATCCGTGGAATGTAAACAAAGAGATGTTCCGTGAGTCGTCACGACTCATCCGTGAGATGAGTCGTGTTCTACCTAGGCTGATAGAGTTGGGCTTCACATGGAGCACCGGAGTCTGAGGGACGACACTCGGTATCATCGGAATACAAATATCACATTCACTAAACTCTCTTTTAAATTTGATTCGATTCATTCTGAATTAATAAGTGCCACCATAAGTCATAAATTGCAAGGTATCAAAGTGGAAAAATATCTACTTCTGGCCTACACTTGAGTGATATTTGAATGTCGTGTTCGGGGCAATCTCTCTTCGAAAACACTGTGTTATGCAACAGTGTGGGTCCTTACATTACAGGAATGTGTGGCATGGCTGGAATAGTTTCTTCTGTGGTCAGCCCTGAAACCTGCGGTGCCCGTAGCCTAGGACATTCTGTCCAATCCGATTTTCTTTTTACAGAAATCACATTTTGAGCTCAGCAGACTGCAGTAGATGGAAAGGGATTTTCTCACCCTAAATGGCTGAGGGGCCCGTTTACGGTGTCCCTACTATGGGATCACATGATGTCTGAGGGTGTAAAGGTCTCCAGGCAGCTGGTCCTTGTGGGATGGGGTTTGGGAGGGCTGAGAGCAGGGCCCCATGCTGTCTGCACTGAAAGGTGGAGCAAATACTTCTTCTGAGGGGGAAAAAAACTGAAATCCTCAGAAGCTGTGTGTCTATATGAAATGGATTCTGGGGTCCCTGGGCTGCCTACATGTTATAAACACCCACAGTGCTCAAAGTCTTCCTTTGTCATTGAGTCATAACAGGTGTCTCAGGAAGGTTTTTTTTTCTTTTCAGCTTAGCATATTTTCCACTAGCATGGAAAGGTTTATTTTTTTTATTGGGAAAGAAATGCTGCCTTGGGTCGACTTTTTTGCCTAGAGACAGGATATGCAGACTTTCTTTGAAGAAGAAATGGTTACTTTCACACTTCTTGGAAAGCTAGACATGCCTTGTTAAACTTAGAGAGGTTGAAGCACACCTCTGGCTAACATAAATCTGGGTGTATTGAAGCCTGTTTGCATACAGATACAGTCGTACCTTGTTAGATTATATTTTACCTCGGAGACAATCACGGTGGTTGGCCACAGTTACACAGTAGCATTTTTCAGTTTATTTGCCGTTGGCCTCTTACCATTTCAAGGCAGCAGAGTACAAATGTATAGAATTAGGAACCTTTGAACCCAAACAAATTCTTGGAAGAGTGTAACTCCCTTGAAGTGAAAGGTATTGGTTTTTATTTGTAGGATGCTTTGTACACAACCAGGCCCATAAGGATTATTCTCACCATTTCTAGTCAGCCGCCTCTGATTCAGTTAATTTAAGGTGAAATCACACATTTAACCTGTAGGGAATGGTGTGGTATACCTTGAACCATTTACCATGTCATCAGAATTTCCCCAGGTGTAAATACACTTTCAAATCTGTGTTTTCCAATTGACAGTGTAGAAGAAGAAAAAGCCAAGGCCCTCTAAATGTGGCACATCATCTGGACTGTAGTCCGGTTCATCTGGACTGTAGTCCGGTTCATCTGGACTGTAGCCCGGTTAATCTCTCCTCTTCTGGGTGGCCACATCTCTGCTCTCCCCTGGGAGATGGGAAACTGGACGCCAACCATCCAGGAAATAAACTCAAATCATGCTCTCGGCAGACCCAATCAAGTCTTATTCTTTTCGTCGAGGTTCCCTGTACGTTCAGCACCAAGCTTGGCACCAAATGTGCATGCATTTAATATGACTTTTATAGACTGGAGATTATGTTTCAATTTAAGATAAGGTAAAATACAGTAATCATGTTAATAAGTATAATAAACCAAAGGGTAATTCAGTGGTTTGCGATTGTTAACCCCCCCAATCCTCGCTCTTAATTATTCGTCTTTCCACTCCGCTGTGTTCAGGTGGCTAAGCACCGTGTGTTTGGTGTGAACACAGGTTCTCTCGCTAAATGCACGAGGGGAAAATGCACGCTGGAGACAGAAACATCTCCAGGGTTTTAGAATGCCATAAAACAATAAAGCGTTGTCTGTCCAATGAGGTACCAAATGTCTTGATTTCATTACAATTCTGGCATTTTATCAAGCTGATGTCAAGCTCTAAATTACTTTTGCTTCTCATCTTGCCTTTATATAGCTAACTACGTGCAGATGTGGAGAAAATGTTCTTTTTCTTTTATCAAGCAGACATTTAAGTGCCTCTGTCCAACATTTTGCGGTAAAGTATCTGGTTTAACAAAATCCAGCATTTCCTTGGTATTTGTTTTTGACTCAAGTTTATGTTTTCCTTAACCACTTTCACCTGGGATGTCATAGTTTAAACATTGTGAAAAAGTATCCCACTCTCAAGTTTATTATGCACGTTTTTAATACACTCCCAACCACTTAACTAGCCATAAAACACGGCTGTAGCATGTAGATATGCGATCAGCCTGCTGCCCAACAAACTCCCAAAAAGATGGTTAGAAAAATGGAAGACTAAGCCTCAACACTAGGGTGGTGATTCCTAACCCTCCGACCAGACTGTCTCCTTATTAAACAGTATCAGAATCTTTTCTGCAGATCTTGTTAAATGCCAGTTAAGTATGACCTCATTTATTGTTCTTCATAAACACAAAAGCCCAAACAAACCTTTCTGGGGAGGTCTCTGAGCGTGTTGACATCAGCCTTATGAAGGTCTCATAAACATAATTTTCCCATAGTCAGTACTTTACAGCTTCTCTTCATCCTTGCCTCTATGAGTGTTTCTTTCCCCTGAGGCTTCTGATAGACTCATGGTAGTTCAGAACCATCTCATAGTAAAGAATAGTCCTTTTAATATGAATTGTACTGAAGACAGAAAGAGCCATTCTTGTTTGTCCCTGTTACAAGGGGAGCCAGTCGGCTTCACCAGACCTTTTATTAGGTCTGGTCTTTAGTTTCCTGTTTACAAACCCTGTGGCATGTGGTTAACCTTGAATATTTCCCTCCCATGAAGCGCCTCACTCTGACCTTGTGTATTTCAGGTTTGAAGAAATAGTCAAGAAGAGCAAAGTTGAATACCATGCCGGTGGCTCCACCCAGAATTCAGTGAAAATTGCCCAGGTTAGTCTCCCTCCAACCATCCCTGTGTTGCTGGAGTGTTTCCACCATACTGGAGTGTTTCCACCATACTGGAGTGTTTCCACCATACTGGAGTGTTTCCACCATACTGGAGTGTTTCCACCATACTGGAGTGTGCCTGTAGCCGTAGGTTTGTCACCCAGTCCTGAGAATACAGAACATAGATTCATAGCTACTTTGAACATTTTAGGCCGCGCGGATTCATCCAACCTGTCATGGAAATGAAATTAGGAGGGGGGGGGATTCATAATATTTGCAATGTTATCTAGTTGGCCTAATTTCCAGAGACATATCAAACATCAATTAGGAAGAATTACAAGTAGACGCAATTAACATGTCACAACAAATTACATTGAACAAAGCTGATATGCTGCCTGGATGTTCCACCGACTGAAGCTTCAAAAACAAAGTGGGGATTGGCCCAAAATCTAAAATAGCTGTCTAAACTCACAGTAATTACTCAGTCTTATTTTTCCATTCTGTTTGCAATCAGTAAATAAAATAAACAAATAAATAAAGTACAGTGATGAGTTGTTGATAAGACTTTGTTCTGTTCCCAATAAACAAAGGCAAAGCAGGCGGGGGGGGGTGAGGGGGGGGGGGGGGTGAGTGGTGGTGAGGGGGGGGAGTGGTGGTGAGGAGGGGGGGGTGAGTGGTGGTGAGGGGGGGGGGGGAGTGGTGGTGAAGGGGGGGGGGGTGTTAGCAGCTTACAAAGAGGGATGGCTGTCGTAGCAAATTGACAGGCTGATGCTTGTGAAATAGCAGCCATTTCCTCGCGTGTGGTGTTCTGTTGTCCATGTCTGTGTGTTTGTGCACTGTGTGTGTGTGTGTGCATGCGTGTCAAAGGGAGACAGACACTGAGCTAGTCAGAGGGAGTGAGAGATGGAGGAAGGAAGGCCCTCAGGCAGCCAGCATCTTCATGCTTTAGAGACAGTAAACATCCCTTTCAAACAGACGCAGCGCTGTGCACCTCGGTGCAAACACTCTTTAATTATGAAGATCAGAAGCATTTACATAAAACTCACTCTCCAAAGACTACTTCTCAGACAAGCAGAAAGACACAAACTGCCAACTAGATTTTTATTCTTTTAGCTATGCTGTTTTTTGTACTGTCAAGCCTGATGCGATTAATGCAGATGGGTTTTGAAAATCTGATGTGTTGGCGTGTGAGTCCACTTGAATGTGGGTTTCACTCCATTACAGCCTGGGAAATCGCGAGCCTAACAAAGATTATTTCCACCATCTTGTAGTTAGTTGAAACCACATATTCTGTTTGGTCCATTTCTGCAGTTAAGACATAGACCTTGACATGGAGTTTGAATGTTTTATTTAAGAAGACATTGAGGGGAAAGGCCTAAGGGCGTGTTTCAACTCCCCTGGGAGACCGGATAGAGTTGCAAAATTCCACCGCTCACTACCCATTCTGAAGACGGAGCATTTACACCCTGTCCGCCCGCTTAAAAGCAGAGAATCGATCTGGTGAGCACGCAGACCAAAGTCAAACTGCATTCTGCAGTGGCGGTTTGGCTGTTTCATCCCCTTCAGAGTGAGGGTGCAGAGAAGTTGGTTCTGAAATGCAACAAACGGGGTATCTTTTTTATTAATCTGGCGCATACGTCGCCGAAATATCCCCTGTCAATATATCTTGAAGCGATGCCTTTTCCATGTCCTAAATTTCAGGTGATGGTGTTCTTTTAAGAAAAATGTATAATGCATAACTGTCTCCCAGATTATCACATTGTAGCACCTGCAATATGTGAAACTTCAAACTGTGCTGTATTGTGGCTGCCGAACCTTCAAACACGATGATATGCACTGCAGCACTGAATCCACATCAAAGGGCCCTGCCGACTAAACGAGATGCTCGATCCAGGGCAGCTTTGCTCAGGAGCCCCGACGCCGCTAGAAGAGAGAAATGTTCAGAGGCTGTGCTCTGGAAGCAGGGTGCACACTGGGAAAAACCCCAGGGTGTGGGAGGATCAATGCATCATCGTCGCTCGGAGAAGAAACCCTTCCCCACAAAATACAACCGCTTCATTTGAGCCTGTCACAAGTTAAATATTCCTGTTTCATCGGAGTTTAGACGGTCGTGTCATCAAGGAATACCTCAGCCTTGTCGGGGGCGCCCAATCAATGCTAATGGGATTGGGGTGAAGCTAAACTGACTGGACTGAAGCTTGCCCAGATCAGTGTTGTTCTCCCCACTATCGCTCATCTCTCTGCGTGCTCGAAATCGCCCAGATCGTTCGCCGGACGGATTGTGGTTTGCGAGGTTGGCAGGACCGACCAGAGGTGGGACACGTCCAGTCCGCCCCCCCCGTCCTTCTCCTAAACCCTGCTCCACATGCCCCACCTCCTCCACCTGCCCCACCTCCTCCACCTGCTCCACCAGCCCCACCTGCTCCACCTCCTCCACCTGCCCCCCCACCTCCACCTGCTCCACCTCCTCCACCTCCTCCTGTCCCAGAAGCGCACAGTGTGACGTAGCTCCTCCAGTGTCATGGCACGCGCTCCACAGCATTTGTTTACTTCCGTGCTCGTGCGCCAGGCCTCGTCGATCTGTGTCGCCTCATATCTGGTGTATCTCATTAGATCACTCCACTGGCAGCTGATGGGATGGGGGAGGTAGGTAGGGAGGGGGGGGTTGTATATTTGCCTTTTCTTAAGCTGCAACACTGTCCTGAAGAGGCCTCCTACACAAAGGTTCTCCTACTGGAGCTCTCACTGCGATGTGCAGAGCTGAAAGGTAACAAACACCAGCACGCCTCACTCTTCAACATGCAGCCACGGCTACATCAAAGGCTGCTGCACAGATGGGGGTTGGGGCCAACAATCATATTTCTCACTCGTTATACAACAGTGGGGGGAAAATAGTAGCCTTTGGTTGCATGTGCTCCAAGATTTACTCGCACAGAGCGCGCATGGTGTTTATCACAGGTGACAGAGTCGGTGGGGGTTATTGGCAGGGAGAAGGCAGGGGGCTGTATCAGGAAGCACAGTCAATTCATTTAGACCCAACATCAAAGTCTGCCAAACAGGTCCTTAGGCAGGCCCAAAGATTGAAGTCTGCGAGCAAAGCCAACCTCACAGGAGTTCCTGCCGCTACCTGGGAGCTGGATCGTATTACAAATGCAAATGGAATGTTTCTTGTAAACTGGGTGTTTTCATTAAGCCTCTCACATATCAACTCTATTGACATCAATGTATTTTCCGCTATAGGGGTCCCCCCCAATTTATTTCAGTGGCCTTAGGAGAAGTCCAAGCCTGCATGTTTATGTATGCTAAGTGTAGACATGACCGGAAAGTGTGATGAACGACATGTTCCTACATGGTTTGAAATCGGGGAGTTAAATTACATCATCAATTCACTCGAGTGTTCGAATTGTTGTTTATAAGATTGAAGCTTTTTTAATAAATCTGGAGTTCTCTTGTTATGGTTATGATGCCTGTTTAACATTTCCTTAGACGTTGTCGATTGTGGAAGGGGTGAGTGGGGCCTAGCTTGGAATGGAAGCTCAGAACTCTTAATTGGAAGCGCATGTGCAGGGTACTGTTGAAAGTTCTATTTAGAAGAGGGGGGAAAAAGAAAAGGGGAAAAAAAGGCAGAAAAATCCCTCAGCTCTACTTGACTTGGGAAAAGGTCCTCACCAGCTCATATTTTGTAGGGATACTTAAACTGGGTTTGATGTCTTATTGTAGGCACAGCCTTATTCCTGGGGGTGAAGATATTCCATGACCTCATGTTTGGCTTTACAGCTCGTTCTGTTAAATAAATAAAGAAACGCAACTGGCCTCCATTCGAAAGGTCTGAATCAAGAAATGTCCCGGGTCTGTTCCCACTTAGGAGAGGGAAAAAAAAACGGCAGAAAGAGGCGTTTTGTGCCGGAGTATGTGGCTGAGGTTTCAGGAGGATGTTCTGACGTGTATGTAACAGAAGGAGAGAAGGGGGTCGAGGGTTTACCTGCCTGTTTATTGCTTAAATCTGATCCATAATCACCTTTCTCTACATTTCACGTTCAAGCACATATCTCTTATCTCCCAGGTAGATTGTAGGGGTGTTCAAGCCCTTTCAATTGGAAATTGTTCTGTAGTTTTTGAAGAGCTTTGATTTCATGATCACAGTGTATAGTGCGTGTGTGTGTGTGTTATGCAGGAGGTTGTGTATATCCCTGTGAAGCTATGCTGAAATGAGCATACTAATGACTGATTAAAACCCAAACCCTGGTGAGCCTTTGAGTTTCTGAAACTAGCCCCTCTCAAGTACACCTCTGTTGTTAAAGCAAAGGCTCTTGTTTGTTTTAAGACAGGTTAATTGCAGCTCTGCCATTAGCACCAATGCCAAGCACCTGTTTGTGTCTTCTCCTTTTTCTCCGACCCACCCCAGCTTAGCCTATTCATCCCCATTCTCCCAGCAGTGGAAGGTCACAGTCCATTAAGCCTTGAGAGACGAGAGGACTCACCAAATGGATTCCTTCCCGTTCCCCACCTCCGCACCTCGCCTCTACGTTGCAGGTGTGCGGTCTTTTTGTGCGGAGGGTCCTCGATTGTTTTTCTCCCCTCCGCATAACCGGCGGAAGAAAAAAGCGACGCCTCATTCCCTTTGATGAGCGATGTGCTGATGCGTGGGCTTCAATGTCACCCGCCACGAGGCAGCTGGGAAGTCGCATCTGCCTTCGCCATTTACTCAGTGATGAAGTGAAGAGAAGTCGACGGGTCCCATCACACCATCTGAACGAGTGATCCTCTCCCCATTCCAACCACTTTGTGTCTGTGTGTTCCAGTTATCACCAGTGTGTGTTTCATCTAAGTCTCTGTGATGACGATTGGAAAGGTTGTCTGGGTGATTATCCCAGTCTCCCTTATCAGAGGGATTTGTGCAACAGCTGATGGTCCCGATCCGTGACTTTCCTTTTCTTGTGTTTTCTTGAATTTCAACTCCCTCATGAAAATAAATCGTTTGATTTCATTTCACACTCGGTTGCTCCGGTTTCTGCGTCTGTGTGGTGACAAACATGGCATCTCGTTGTATAGGTGACATATTACCATGGCTGTTGAAGTTAATTTGCCGTCAAATTCGCAACTTAATTTAAGCAGCCAAGGGGAAGACGCGGGGAGTAGAGTAACTCATAAGTATGCATTGGGAAGAATGTTGATTAACATTGAGGGCTCTGGAGGCAGACACAGTGCGTGGATCATGTTGGCTCAGAGGCCGGCAGTGGAATTGAATGTGATGTCTTGCGTAACGCGTCCTTGCTTCGAGTCCTTGGTTCTAGGCTAGGAAAGAAAACTGCACGATTGGTCTGCGTGCTTTTTCGTCCCCCGGTTTGACGGCGTTATAGTGTCCAGTTGTCAAGGCTCTGGGCAAACTCTTGACAGGAATCGGAAAAAGAGTCGACAGCCTCGCGCGTGTATCTGACGGCATCCTGGCGTCCTGATGAGGTTGTAATGGACAGAGTCTGAACGCCTGCTGCGACATGTTGTTCTGCAGTTAGGGGCAGAGTCTTGAGGATGTGCTCAAACAATGAACCATGCAGCTCCCCGTGTCTGAGGACTGGGATCACAACCATTCAGACAGAGAACAATGGTTCATTACACCGGCTATTGGTTGGAAATATCAGTTGACATAGGTCAAACGACTGATGAATGAAAGGATGATTGTGTTTTCACCAAGCGCTCTACATTTCCGTCTGATTATTTCGTGTGCGCCCCTTCTAGTATCTCCATCTGTAGGACTGTGGCAGTAGTATTTATTTGGCACATTCCCTGCATGCCCCTGCTCTTGTGGTTGAAGTGTTGCATAGCAACTAAGAGAAACGGCTTTAAATATTATGGTGAAAAAGATTTTAAGAAAATACAGAACAGCCTGCAATTACTGTTCATTTCTCTCAAGGTCAGAAGTTCAAAGAGCTCTGGAACTTCCCATTGCGCCTCACTGTAACCCACAAGTATAGCCCCTAGTGAATGATTGGACTGTGGGACAGCATTTTATCCATTGTTTCGAAACTATCTTTTTTTTTACACCAATTGAAATTAAAAGGCTTGTTGTGGGGATGGTTGCCATATGTTTTTAGAGGAAATTGCTGCCTAGTTCTGGGTATCTCAGTCGTTCTCACCTGTAGTGAGCTGATAAACACACAGTTGGTTCAGCGTTGAGCCGTGCCTCACAGGTTTCAACCAAACTGACTTTCTGTGACAGGATGGAAAAATGTGTAGGTGAGAAAGTGCAAATGTGAAGTGATGCGCCTCAGGTAAATGGGGATGGAGGGATGGGGAGGGGTTGGCGGGGTGGTAGGAGAAGCAGGCTGGATGACGCACAGCAGGTGACAGACAGACACTAATAGTAATGGCTCTTATCAGTGGTGGGTCTGCTTGCTTTTTTCACATGAGCTCTGACATTCTCCTCCTCCACCCCCTCCATCTAGCAGGGGGTGCTGGGAGCTCTCTGAGTTGTGCAGCTTGCTCAGTCGGAAAGAGCCTGCCAAACACTGGTCCCCTCACATATAAATTGCATCATTAACATCGCCCAGATTATTCCAAGCTCTCCCACCGGCTTTCATGGCAGCACAGGCTGGAGTTAACTGTTCAGCTCAACTGAAGACGTTCAGATTTCTGGAGTGAGTTGTGCCAGGACACGGGGGGAGGGATCCATGTGGGCTGTAGGCTCCCGCAAGGTCCCAAAGACAAACTGAGACTGGCGGTTTCTTCTGAGAGAATCGACATAAAAAATTTAAAAAAGACTTTCAGTCTCACATCTCTGATGTGCCGCTATTATGCCAAACTCAAAAAGGGATTTGCTATGGGTTTTGGTTTCAAAAAAAGATTTATAAATTAAATATAGCTGCAAGCAGCAATGTGGTGGCCAAGCAGGTCAGATGACCCAGAAGAAACTTTCGACATCTAGTGACTGCGGTTTACCTGGCTTTCTTTGCAGTGGCTTATAGTCTCGCTAAACAGAGAATCACAGACATGACAAGCTTGTCAGCTTTGGCTGGATTTGAACCTCTGACGTTGCCAGGACACCAATTTATCCTAGTGAGCTATTCTCAGTGCTGGAAATCAGATTTCAGTGACTGCGTAAAAATATAAAGAATTTTTCCTGTGGCAAGCGGTTGTCAGATTTGTCCCAAGTTTAAACAGCTGTAATTCAGTCCTATTTTGATATGTCAATGTGATTGTGGTCTGAAGATAATCTGTGTAAAAGTTGGTGAATATTTGATACATTTTGAGTAGGACAAAAACGTTTTATTAATTAATGAAAATGGCGGCATCAATTTGGCTGGTATCACAAGTTAACATGTGTCAGACATGGGATCGCCCCCCTAGAGGTTAGAGGACACATATCTGTAAAGCACAATAAATCTGACTCTTCTTGAGTATAGATCCCCTGAGATTGAAACATTATCATTACCATTATGATTATACTGTTAGACAGCTACTGTGGCATACCTGGCTTCACTAAACAGATAAACAAGTATCATGACATGCGTGATGACTTTGGCTGGATTCGAACCTATGACCTTACACTTCAGAGGAACCCGTCTTATCCCAGTGAGCTATTCTCAGTGCAAGGAATTACTGTGTTCAGTTACTATGTAAAAAAAAGTAAGCCGTTTTTCCTGTGGGAAGCGTTGTCAGATTTGAACCAAGTATAAAAAGTTGTAATTCAGTCATATTTTGACAAATCGAGGTGATTGTAGTCTGAAAATGATTTGATTACATGTCCATGAAAATAGGAGCAACGGCAAACGAGGAGTTCAAAAAAGTATGTTTTTATGAAAATTCCAAATGGGCGACGCCCAAAATGGTGGACACGGGACAATGTGATATATTTCGACTTGGTATGCCACGTAGAATCAGAAGAGACCAATCTTGTGATTTATGACAAATCTGTTCAGAAGTTATGATGCAAGAAATCCGATGCACTGGCTAGATGTAGATTCACTATATCTACAAAGCACAATAAATCGGATTCTTCATGAGTATAAATCCCCTGAGAATGAAACATTATCGTGGCCATTATGATTATACTGCTCGACAGCTACTGTCACATACCTGGCTTCACTAAACAGATAAACCAGTATCATGACATGCCTGAGACTTTTCCTGGATTCGAACCTACGACCTTGCACTTCAACGGAGCCAGTCTATCCCAGTGAGCCATTATCAGCACTGGGAATTGCTGTGTACAGTTACTGAATACAAAAAGGAAGCCGTTTCTCCTGTGGCACGCATGGTCAGATTTGGCCCGAGTTTAAACAGCTGTAATTCAGTCATATTTTTACATGGCAAGGTGATTGTGGTCTGAAGATAATCTGTGCCAAATCTGGTGAATATTGGATACATTGTGTAGGAGTAAGGAAAAAAGTTTTATTCATTCATTCAAAATGGCGGCCTCATCAATTCGTCTGGTATCACGCGTTAACATGCATCAGACGCGGGATCTCCTAAGATATCACGAGACATAGGAATTGCTTAAATACGCCAAACAAATCAACAGTTATTGGTCAAAACACAATCCTACCTATTGTAATGCCCCCTAGAGGTCAAATGACACTACCTGTCTCAAACCTCTTAATAAGAGGGCCTTGAGTCCATACACCAAGTTTGGAGTCAATGCATCAAAGCTTGGCTAAGATATTACCTCACTTCCTTTTTCCGGATCAGTTGCTCAATTTGATTGGCTGTAACTAACAAACGGTTGCAGAAATCAAAACGCCATGTGATGTCTTTTGTGAGGCTTGGTCTGAAAATGTTTGCCTATTGCAGCGCCACCTAGAGGTGAAATGGCATGACCTATTTTGGACTTCTTTAGAACAGGGTCCCTCGTCCCTATACCAAATTTGTTGTCAATGCAGTAAAGAGGTGCTGAGATATGACCTCACTTCTTTTATGGTGGCTTGGTTGACGATTTTGATTGGCTGATGACTTTGATTGGCTGTTCCAGTCGAGTGTAGAAAGTCTAAAAAACATGTGATTTCTTTTGTGTGGCTTGGTCTGAAGATGATCTGTGCCAAATTTGGTGAAGATTGGACAAACCTTATAGGAGAGGTAGCGAAAAAACGTTATATTCAAAATGGCGGCCACATCAATTCAGCCACATAAATTTGATGTGGCTGTAACTAACAACGGCAACGGTTGCGAAAATTAAAGCTCCAGGGGATGATTTCTGTGAGGCTTGGTCTGAAGATCATATGTGGCAATTATGAAGAAGATTCAACAAGAATTGTAGGAGGAGTAGCGAAAAAACGCTTTTCCTTTACATTCAAAATGGCGGAGAATCTATAGAGCTGGGTATGATGTCATAGAGTGCGTTGAACTCGTCTTGATCCAGGGAATCCAACGATACCTCATTTTGGACAATGGGGCATATGGTTCAAAAGTAACATGTGTAAACACACCTTCAACTTTGACCCATTGGTGGCGCTAGATGGCTGGAATGGGAGACATGAAACTTGGTGAAATTGATGAGGGGACTGGTCCCAAATAGTGTGCCAAAATTCACAACTTCTGACCATTTGGTTCTAGGGGCTGCCATAGACTCCCATGGCAGAAGAAGATGTGTAATAATAATAATAATAAGAAGAAGAAGAATACGTAGAAACACTTAAGGTGGCTTCGCGGCTTGGCCACCAATAAATATCACAAGGAGAATTGTCACGGTGAGAATCGTCAGCGACATGGCTGAAGTCTGGGAAAGTCACCTCCGCACGGGCTAATTGTCCTTGATGTCGATTAGTTTGAAGAAGATGGCCTGTGATCCATCTTACCTCCGAGGGAGGTCCTTTAGCCTAAGTGATATCTGCGCCACAGCTGGATGGACCCCAGTCCTCAGATCAGTTGGCAATTAACTCCGTAATTACTGACTGGGGCCAGGGTTAAGCTCTGAGTTAAGGGTTAGAGCAGCAAACATTTTTATATTCAGATCCCCTTACTCTATTATCCCCCCTTCCTGCTACAAGGTTTTACCTCAGGGGGAGAAGAATACATTACACAAAGCCTCTTGGCAATTACTCTTCAATGATTACCCTCCTGCTATAGAGTTTGTTTGATTAATCTGAAATCCCCTCCCTGGCCGACCACAGCCAAGGCACTGCTTACCGTGCAAGTCTAATTTTCACCTGAACAAATGGCTCCTTTAGACAAAAAGTGCCAACCTTTTACTTTTACTGGATGTTTGAAAAAAGCGAGAGAGAGAGAGAGAGAGCACAACCTCCTGGTGTAATAACAGACATCGCTACAAGAGAAGGAGGAGGGGTGAGGTCAGGTGGTGGTGGGGGGTGTGGGTGGGTTGGTGGGAGGGGAGGGGAGAGAGAGAGAGAGAGAGAGAGAGAGAGAGAGAGAGAGAGAGAGAGAGAGAGAGAGAGAGAGGGGGGGGGGGGGGGGGGTCAGGTGGTGGTGGGGGGTGTGAGTGGGTTGGTGGGAGTGGAGGGGAGGGGGGAGAGAGAGGGGGGGGTCAGGTGGTGGTGGGGGGTGTGGGTGGGTTGGTGGGAGTGGAGAGGAGGGGGGAGAGAGAGGGGGGGGTCAGGTGGTGGTGGGGGGTGTGGGTGGGTTGGTGGGAGTGGAGAGGGGAGAGAGAGAGAGGGGGGGGGGTGTGCTTAATAGTGTTGAATAAAGGAACATTTATTTTTGTGCTTCAGCCTGTAACAGCCCCAGGAAATAGCTCAGTCTCTTGATCGGGAGCAAATCCTATTAACTTACAGTGCTCTCACTCAGGGTAATGGGCTCCACCTTGAGACTTTGGAGAGCACTTTTCCCTCTGACACCCGTGTCTGTAGGGCTCAGGGATGGGGAGTCACAGACTAATCAAGTCAAACAATCTGCTCGGCTAGAGCAACATCAAGTGAGGATGTTGATATCCAACGAGCTCGTTCCCAACAGGCCCCTTCACACGTCCCTAACCCAATACCAGAGGATCAGCGAGCAGGATCAGTTCACCAGCGGGTTATTCGAGCCCCTGAGAATTGTAAAGCAATCCCCAAGCAGGTTTAGCTTTCTCAGGAGTGATCAGAGCTGTCGACCCTGGTAGAGACCCTGGTATAGACCCTGGTATAGACCCTGGTATAGACCCTGGTATAGACCTTGGTATAGACCCTGGTATAGACTCTAGGAGCTGGGCCAGACTCAGGGAGTTCCAGAGGCATCCATTCATTTCTAGCCAATAAGACTGTGTTTGTGTGTGTGTGTGTCTGTGTGTGTTTGTAAACGTGTTAAACTCACTTCACTGTACGTGGGTGACCACTTTCTGCAAGCCAGTTCACAGAACAAAAAAAAACTCCCAAATCTCTCTTTAAAAACATAGACTTTCATGGCATTTCATGACTTCAAGATCTATAGTTTATTATTTAATGTCAGGATTTTGATGTTTGGAAATGGTTGGTGTGAGTTGAAAGCTGCCACCCTCTGTAATTACTGTAAGGACCTCAGGAGAAATAGAAGCGCGCTATAAAAGCAGAACTCCACCAATTAAGCAACTACCGGATTGAAAATAGCCTTTGTGGGTGGCAACACATCTTCCTCCAGCGACAAAAAACAGCAGCAAATGGCATTTTACCTCACAGATCCCATATCCTTTAAAGCATGAGTACTCCTGTATTGCTGTACTTTGTGCCGTTAAAAAGGCACAGACAATTAGAGCTGGGGGTTGTGTTGGGGACATGATGGCGTTGTGTGCTGTATGACTGTACTGATGGATCACCCCTCAGTCTAGGCGTCTTCATAAATCCATGTTCGATGACACGCTCCTCTCCTGTCCCTGTTCCCCCTTGTGCCGGCTGTCACACTGCTGTCTTATGTCTGCAGAGTTACAGTGAGCACCTGTCAGCCACAATTTATGGCCGTCAATTTGCAGCGTACCACGGGGGGGGGGAGAGCTCAACGCAGTTTTTTTGACAACTTTTCTTTGGGGAAGCACTGGCGTCTGGAGTACATCAACCATTGATGTTTTCCTCCCGCCACACATTTAGTCCAAGAGTTGGCCTTCGATGATCCACTGCCCAGCTCGGATCCACAGAAGAAAAGGAAAATGGATAAGAGAATATGAAGCAATTAGATGTTTACTCTTTTATCTAGCAGAGCTGCTGCTTCCTCACTGCCAGGATTATCACCCCTAAGATTGGGGGGAGCGTCACCAAACGACAGCCTCTCATGTCGAACAAGTCAAGCTGATTCAGTGAATATCTAAGAGGCTCCCACCACATGTTCTCTTGCATGTTAAGGGAGCAGTGTTAACCTTGTTTTGATTTGCATCTCCTTAGCAATTAAGATAATATGTCCTAATTAGAATTTTAATGTACCGCTGTGAGATTTTTGATAATTGTGCAGGATCCTCTGCGGTGATTTCCTCTTTGCCTGCTTGTCTGTGCAGATGAATTCATGGCTGATTAGATCACAGCTTTAATCAGATTTGAGTTCCACTGTAAGACATCTTCCCACATGCCTCTGTCAAGCTGAGCTATTTAGTCGTCTCGTGAATACACTACGGGGGCTTTACATGACTGCGAAACGTTCGACTGCGAGGAAAGTGATCACATGGTCTGGTTTGTCGTCATCGCATCTGCATCGCAGGCGCAGGTGCTGTGTGATGTCACGCCTGCGTCTTCCCACCCTAGTGCATGTGCCACGCATGTTTGTCGCTCGTCTCGACGTTCAGATCTTTCCCCAAGTGTTCGACTTATGCCGTGAGAGGAGGAACAAGCCAATCACTTTCTTTCTTTTTCTCTCTTTAATAACCAAGCTCCTCCTCCTCTCAGTCAGTCCGCTCCTAATTGGTGTGGGTCCTACTGAGGTAAGACAGACTTGTGATGTCAGATTCCAAGAACACCTTGGCAGTATGGAGGGTTTGGTGTTTTCTGATTGGTGTTGCCAGTGGTGGTCGTTAAGACTTCCAAAATTGGAATCTGGCATCTTAACAAACAAGGCACCGTATTCTTGGGTTGTGCTTGTCTGATGCACGTTGGGTCAGGTGCTGCTCTCTGAGTACCTAAGCATCACAGTGCTTTTATTGATTTGGTTTGGTTTCTTGCCTCCATTGATGGCTATAAATCAGCAGATAGTCCCCCTTGGCCTTTGACTACCCGGAGAGGAAGCACTCAATATCTGCTGCAGAAGAACACTTCATCTATAGATGCCATAGTTGTCGATACCTCACAATGACCATTCCCCATGGGAAGTGGGCAGAAATCTGCAAAGAGAGAGAGAGAAAACAAGCTAGGATCCTTTTGTAGTGTGAAAATGCCCACCACAAAGGAATTAATGACGGATCCTTCTAGCATAATTGTCTAATTATGCCAGGCAGATGGGGCACTGCTTTAACTAGGACACGTTGTACTTCCTCTCCAGACTCACCACAACAAAAGGCAAACCAGTGTGACAGCCTCTTCAGCAGTGAGTGGGAGGCAGAGAAAAGAAAGAGAGAGGAGAGAGAGGGGTGAGAGAGAGAGAGAGTAGGTGAAAAGGAGAGAAAAAAATTCAAAAAAAAAAAGAGAAAACCAAGTCTGTCACTGAGCCATTCCTCCACTCGATATGTTACCACAGAAACAAATGTATGGTGTAAACAGAGCTGGGTTCAGAGCTCCTAGGAGGTCAATCACTGTGGTGTAATGAGGTTGGTTTACACGCAGCCTCTCAGCTTCCAGCCCGGGCCAGCTCAATACTCAAACCCCCTAATTAAAGAGAATCGGCCACTCGATAATTGATCACATTGGTCGCCTTGGTATACGCCGCCACTGTAAGATTTCACACCCTTGTTTATTAGAACTGTCTGCTTTGTGTGTCTCCTGGGAAGAAAGGGGAGGGGGGGGGGGGTATAAACACTGCAAAATGTAATCCTCCCCCATCCCTTTAAGCGGTGTTTAAAGAGCAGTAGATGGTGTTTGATACGACACATTCCACCCCAACCTCCCCTCACAATAGAGATGTCACTTTGATTGACAGCTAGTGACTAGACAGTCTAGGGCCCACAGAATCCTCCTTCTGAGACAGGGTCGTTCCCGATAGCTTCCACTAACTATCAAACCTCCACGCAATTAACCTCGCCGGCCGCCTGGGGTCTGCAGCAGGCGTCTGAGTCAGGTCCACTCAGGATCCAAGATGGTGCTGTGGGAGGAGACAGGACCATCTGGGGGAGACTGGGGAGACCGAGCGGTCGATGTGGTGTCTAGGTGGAGAGAAGGAATGATGGAAGAAGAGCTGGTGAAGCTCTGGAACATAGGTATGGTAAATGGGGTTAGAGAAAACATGGAGTTCACACCTGCAGAAGAGACGGTGTGTAATCACCTGGGACCCAAAACAGGTGTGGCTGGGCCATGTGTACTAAGATCTATGACCGTCTGTTGGTCTGTTGGTGTAGTGTCCCCCTCCCCTTACACACACACACACACACACACGCGCGCACACACACACACACACACCCAAGCCCCAACACCACAGAAGGTGTTTATTCTTTATTCTTCCCTATTTTCCTGTTAACCAGTCTGGTCACTACATCTCCCAAGTGAACCCTAACCCAAAATCATTGTACATCCTGGGTTTCACGTTCCAGACATAAACTGCCATTTTGAAAAACGAAACATTAGCAATTTATCATCCCCTCAAGATTGTTTTTTGTAAAGTGATCCATTATTCAGACACTGACATTGGACAGTAAGGATCATTTACCGCTTCTGTTATATATTTTGAAAAGTCTGACCCCAAGGTAAATAATTATAGTTTATCTAAGCTCAGTGTTTTCGTTCAGAACAATCTGATCGCTCTGCTGTGTCTACATTGGCTGTGACCTGTTTGGCACTTCACCAAAGAGAAGCATGTTATTATAATGTGGGTGTAACTTCCTCATGTCAATCACAATGTGCTGCCCTAGCACTTCTACATTCCTGTGGCTGGCAGCTGTTAGCCATTTCTTTGACAGCCTTTTTTTAAGGAACCTGTTGGGGATTTCCCATCATTACCAATTACGCCCCCCCCCCCCCCCCCCCCAACACACACTTACACACACACACACACACCCACATAAACACTTGCACACACACAGACACCCACACAAACTATATGCAGAGTTATTAAAGTATGCACCGAAGGCAGAATTTGACTGTTTCTCCTCGTCGCCCAAATACTGTCACCAGCTGGATCGCTCCATCTGTGTGACCTACACATGTCCTCCTACTGCCAGGAGATATCATACCTGGAGATACCATACCAGGAGATACCGTACCATACCAGGAGATACCATACCAGAGGATACCATACCAGGAGATATCATACCAGGAGATACCATACCAGGAGATACCGTACCATACCAGGAGATACCATACCAGAGGATACCATACCAGGAGATATCATACCAGGAGATACCATACCAGGAGATACCGTACCATACCAGGAGATACCATACCAGGAGATACCATACCATACCAGGAGATACCATACCAGGAGATA